>NW_022900931.1:46318125-46320158 GCF_012274545.1 Fukomys damarensis
AAAAAAAAAAAAAAAAAAAAAAAAAAAGTGAGAGACAAATGACATCAAAAAACTCCACTCCCCTGTTTCTATTATCAGGGAGCAAAATGTCTTTCCAGAAACTCCCTGCAGATTTATTTTACAGAACTGAATTCTATGGCTACCCATACCTACAAAGGGAAACTGGGAAATTGGACATCCTAGTTTGTCTGGCAGTGAGGCAGCTCAGACAAGCTTTAATTGGTTACAATTAGATCAAAAAGTCAAAACCCTAAGCATAATGGAGTGGAAAATGGAGTGGTCCTTGATGACATTACTAAGCTGCTCAAGAGCCAACTTTCAGTCTTCTAAGAGGGGGAGAAAAATAAACCATTACTGGTAGGATTCTCTGGTCCCTGCAGGCAAATGCACCCTCATGGCCACAAGGACACTGTGTATGAAGGTGTTTGGAATATGCCCAACTGGTCTATTTGCAGTTCTCATTCACTGAACCAGTATTCGCTCAGTGTCCACTCTGTAGCAGGCACTGGCAAAACTATGAGGATGTAAGATGAGCAAAAGAACAGATTCGTGGGTGAAAACAACCCAAGAAGGAGTACAAACATGGGATTCCAATGATATGTGAAGAGGGGGTACCTGGTACTACAGCAGCCTATCACAGGAACTGTCCAGGGCAGTGAAATCTCCTGAGAAATGAGCACAGTGTGAGATCTGAATATGCAAGTGTAGGCTGCTGTCCCTGCCCAGATGCCCTGCGGCTCTTCCTTACATTTGGTTGACTTGACTGTCTACCACCCTGCTGAAGTCTCCCCGCAGCCTCAGTCGTTTTCAGTATCACTCTTCCATGAAATCTTACTGACCTTTCCACCCGGAGTGACCTATTCCTTCTATTTTAAGCCGGACTGAATTTTACCTTGAGTCTGAGCATTTGTTTTAATGGGGTTTCTCCTCACTCCCTGCCCACTGCACTGTTGCGAGGCACAGGTGATCTCATTTTCACAGCAAGTGTCTAGCAACCTAGTTTGTTGCCTTTGCACTTAGCCAACATTCTAGTTTGTCGTTCTTCTCCTGCCTCAACTTCTGGGGTAGCCGGTAGAAGTGTGCATTCACACCTGCCTCCACGTTTATTTTAACCAAACTTTATTTTATTTTATTTTTGGGGGGGGGTACTGGGGATCGAACTCGGGTCCTTGTGCTTGCAAGACAGGTGCCGGAACCACTGAGCTAAATCTCCAGCCCCCTAACTTTAAAACTATATCTTCTAAATATTTACCCCATTGAGTTGCAGAAAAGATTTGATAGTTTACATAGAAGGGGTGTTTGGGGGGGGCTTTCCATAAAGCCAGACACCCAGAACTTGGGCTTCTTTTCTATAAGCTAAATTTTTTAAAAACCCTACCAAAGTATATTAATTATGGCTATTATAAGGGCTGGGATGTATCTCAGTTGTAGGGCATTTGCCTGGCATTCATGAGGTTTTGAATTTAATACCCAGCATCTAATAACAATAACAACAACAACAATAATGATGATGATAGCAGCCATTATATTTCTATATTTCTTTCCAGACCCAAAGACAGCAGGTTCCCTTCGCGATGGCACAGAGTCAGAGCCTTTTCACAGTTCTTTTCACCGTGTACCGGACTCAGGCCACACTCCAGCAGAGTTCAATAGTTCTCCTCTGGGCGGAGGTATTGCTAGGTTCTAAAGCTGTGGCAGGCACGCAAACTTCCAATGGCGCCAAGTTCAAAGCTGCCAGCGATCGCGCCCGGAGTCGAGTAGGGGAAAGAGAATCCCGAAAAGAGCCAAGGTACATTTCTCCTGCCCAGGCACAGCAGGGGACAGCGCTAGGCTGCGCGTTGACTCGGGCTTGGAGCGGCTGCCTCCCAACCCAGAGGAAACTCGGTCCTCTCAGCGGCAGTAGGCACCAGGGACCCCACTTCAGGGACCGGCCCCTGGTGATTTCTCCGTCCTCCTCACCGCGTTCAGAGGAAAGGACCGCGGCGCCTTCGCAGGCGGGCATCTGGGGCGAGCTCGGAGGCCGAGCTGGAGCG
>NW_022900931.1:46320332-46327426 GCF_012274545.1 Fukomys damarensis
GGTCCAGTGCGCTCCCGGGTTCCCCGCAGTGCGCGCCGCGCGCCCCTGCCCGCCTGCCTGCCTCCTATCTGAACCGCCTTCCGGACACCACCTCGTCCCTGCGCCCCGCTCCCTGCAGTTTTGGCTACTCGGGTCGAGCAGAAGATGCCCAGGGTCTCCGGGGCGCGCCCTCCTGCCCCGCGCAGCTGCGCCCAGCTTTAGAAGGGGCCGGAGCAGGCACTCACTCTACGCTCCAGCCAACACACCCCCCCTGCCTCAGTCTGCGGGGAGACCGCGCCCCGGGCCGTCCTCCGGTGGGGTTGAGGACCCAGTGGTCGTGTCCCTCATGGCCAAGCCTCAGCCGCTGGTTCTCTGCTTCGCTCTGCTTGTGGCACGAGTCTGGGGGGTCAGCACTCCCCGCGCAGGGACGAACGATTCCCCAGATGCGCAGACCGTGGCGCCCACAGAAGATGAGACTCTGCAGAATGAGGCGGACAACCAGGAGAACGTTTTATCTCAGGTACGATCAGTCCCGAGCCCACCCACCTTTGCCCAGGAAGGTGGCGGGGCCAGAGATCGGCCCTGGGCGAAGCAATTGGGGGCCACACTTTCCCCCTACTACGCTACCAACGGGAAGGGCATTCGTTTTTCACGTATGAGAGTAATTTATTAAAGGGCAAGACATGGGCTCTACTCTAAAGATCTAGAGGCTTTTCAAGGTTACGGAGTAAGGGGAAGGGAAGACTGCACGGGACTCTTTGGGAAGAAAGGAAATACTTGTTTTTTGGTTTACGGATTGTGGAAAGGACCTCGTGCTTGAGTGGCTGTTGGTCAGAGGTGGAATGTGAAACGGGAGGGCGTAAACTGGGGGGACGCTTTATGACCCAGGGGGAGACCCCCAGGCAGAAGCACTGAGCAGAAGGTGTGGGGTGAAAGAGTGAAGGGAGGAACCCATGCGCCCTGTGTACTGGGAGGGGAGAGTGGAAATGCAGAGCCACACGGGTCTGGCAGACTCGGTGGGGGCCGAGTGGCGAGCGGTAGGGATGGGCTTTGTCGCGTGCGACATTTATGAATGTCGATTTATGAATCGGACTCGGACCTTAAAATGTGCTGGTGCCGGTGTAGACAAGGACCACACAGCTGAAGAGAGCTGGAGGCGGACAGAGCCAGGCCCCTGCTATTCTTTACCCCGCATCTCCTAGCTGTATGGGACCCTTCTGGGAGTGTTGAGCTCCAGGCTCTCCAGACCCGGTTTGACAATGTGCGAGGGATGGCAGAGAAAGGACCCCTAGAGTGTCGCCTGCACCCCCACTACGTCCTCAGCCTGGATCTTGTCTCCCTTCTGTAGGGAGAGCGATCTGCTTCTTTGGGATTTGTCAAGCACTGGTCTCCTCACTTTAATAATTATGTGGATATATTCCTGTGCCCACCCATAACCTCACATTGACCCTAAATCGAAAAGACATAAAATCCCTCACGCTGGGGCTCGGAATAGCATCAACAAAAGCTGTCCTGAAACTTGAGCCTCCTGGAAGGAAGGAACCTACCCAAGGGTTCTAAGAGCACCGTTGCTTAGGAATCTAGGCAGAGTTTCAGAAAGTAGACATCAGCCCAGAATGACCTGCTGCTTAAGTCACCCTGAGCTAGACCTCTTTCTTCTACTGATCCATTCTTGTTTGACAACAGCCCTAATGCAGATATTAGTATCAGATGAAACCCAGCCTTTGCAAAGAAAACATTTACATGCCTTGTTGCCCCCAGACAGCACCCCAAGGAACATTTCCATTCACACAAGCTCAGTGCCTGCCTGCTGGGATCATTAGTCAGATGAAGAGAACGCTTCTGCCTGACTAGGAAGGGAGTCCTGGCTTTGAGGACTTAGGGTTGTGAGGGAGGCTTCTCCCCAGTAAGTGTTCAGTGAGGGGGTCAGAGCCAGCCGAGGCTGGCATTTTCCCCTGCGTGGGAGGCTGTAGGAGCAAGTGCCCAGGAGGAAATGTTTCGCACTGTAGAAGCAGCAGGCATGGGAAGTTTGCTATCCTGGGTTTGGCCAGGGATTTGGGTTCAGATGCTGCACTAGAAGCTCACTGCTTCCTGCACCTGTCTCCCTTTCTCCAACCCCTTTTCTCCAAATCTAGCCCATCCTTCAAGGCTCAGTGCAAATAACACTTCCTCCTCCATTTCCCTGGCTCCCAGTTGGAGCCCCTCTCAGCCACACTGCACTTTCTCCCTCCCTTTCAGGGGCACTTCCCACCCTGTGGTCCATGTGACAATTGTTCACCTGCCTCCTGCACTCAGGCTGCCTGCCTGGCTGCCAGTGCTTCTCTCTGCACCTCCCTCCCATAGTCCCCACCAGGCCCTCAGTGAATGCAGGAAGAGCAAAGCCAGTAGTCCTCAACTTTGAACACCAGTCCTTCCTGTGACTCCTCTTTTTCCTTTATATTGTGTGTGTTTTGTTTTGTTTTTTTCTGGTACCAGTGATTGAACTCAGGACCTTGCATTTGTGAGGCAGGTCACCACCACTGAGCTAAATCTCCGGCCCTTCTCTTTTTCCTTTATAAATCTAAGCCTGAATTCTAGCAGAAGGCGAAGGCTACTGGGTGTATGATGGGGCTCATCTGGTTTTTTTTTTTCCCCCTTTAAGTGAGGAAAGACTAAGACCCTTGAGAAATACACTGCTTTCCAAGACAGACCAAAAGCGCTGAACTCTCTCTTCAAGGAAATGTCCATGTCAGCAAATTGCATTGCGATGACCTGTTCACTCCTCCATGGTTCAGAGTTGTCTGAGGTCTCCAGCTAGTGCAGGACCTTTGACCAAGTAAATAGATGGCCTCCTTTCCAGAGTGTGATGGATGCCAGTGTTTGCACACCTCCAGCTCATTTTCTGTGTGTGTCTAGCTGCTGGGAGACTACGACAAGGTCAAGGCCGTGTCTGAGGGCTCTGACTGTCAGTGCAAGTGTGTGGTGAGACCTCTGGGCCGAGATGCGTGCCAGAGGATCAATGAAGGCACCTCCAGGAAGGAAGACTTCTACACTGTGGAAACCGTCACGTCTGGCTCATCTTGCAAATGTGCTTGTGTCGCTCCCCCATCCGCCCTCAATCCCTGTGAGGGGGACTTCAGACTGCAGAAGCTTCGGGAGGCAGATAGCCGAGACCTGAAGGTAGGGACTGGTGGGAGGCAGTGCTGTGGATGAGGGCACTTTGGGCCCCACAAGTGCACAGGGCCATTGCTGGAGATGGCAGGGCTTTTGAAGGGGGTCAGGCCTGTTCCCTGGAGTCTTGGGTACAGACCTGAGGCTGATGTTCTGACAAACCAGTCATTTATAGCTGAGGAGCCTGAGGTGTAAGAGCAAAGCGTGCCTGCGCCTCCTTATGGAGCCAGGGAGGCCAGGCAGGGAGCAGCTGCTAGGCTTGGCTGGCCAAAAGAACGCAGTGTGCTCCAGGAAAATCGCTGTCACAGTTTACCAGTATCCTAGCATGTACGTTGAAGAGATGAGAGACATGAGATGTGCAAGCCTCGCATCATTGTCGAAGTGACCCTGGGAAAGGAGGCCTGGGGTTTGCCCTGGCCCTAACATCCAGCTGACCCTGCGATCATGCCCTGGAGGGTAGTGATGCTTGGATCCTACCCAGAAATTCCCACCACCTGGCTGAGGGCTTCATTTGACCCCATGTGCCTCTCTCCACTTGGAGAGGGGTGGTAAAATAAGCTTGGCTTTGGAGTCAAGCTTGGGTTCAAAACACTGCTGCGTGACCCTGTGTGGGTTAAAAAATTTGGGAATAATATGTGCTTGAGGAGCTGTGAGAATAAATGAGGTGACAAGTGGTGAGAACTTGGCACAAGGCCTAAACAAACGAATGAAGGCCACGTGAGGGTGCCTGCTGTGCCTGGCCTCTTCTGCTCCCTCAGGGATGGGTAGTCCCCAGTGTCTCTAAGCAGAGGAGTGTTTATCAGTACAAAGATGCCCCCGGAAGTAGTCACATTGCTCACTGGTGAGAACTTGGCACAAGGCCTAAACAAACGAATGAACGGCCACGTGAGGGTGCCTGCTGTGCCTGGCCTCTTCTGCTCCCTCAGGGATGGGTAGTCCCTAGTGTCTCTAAGCAGAGGAGTGTTTATCAGTACAAAGATGCCCCCGGAAGTAGTCACATTGCTCAGAGCTGCAGCTTTGCCATGAAACTACTTTCTGAAACAAGTGCCACAGTTACTCGGTTCTGGGATTGGACTGGGGCGAATTGTAGGACAACAATAGGAAAAATTTCTAGGAATCAGAAAACTAGCACAGTACGTGCTGACCAGCTAGGGCTCTTTCCCTTGAGCCAGCCATCTTCTCCTGATGTGGGAAAAGGAGGTCTTCTTTTTTCCAAGTGGAACTCCTCATCTGGAAGCAAGGCTAGGGGACAAATGGAGAAAAGAGATTGCTAAAGTGTGAGCCAGCAAACCCTCCAGGGGGCTGGTACTTGGCAGGGAGGCTCCGGTTAAATATCTGGCCCCTTTGCCTGTACTCTGGGCACTCTAGGTGCTGCTAGAGCCTTGTGCACTTCACCCACTGGGTGTATGATGGAGGGGGTTGAAAAAAAATGAATTTAGCCTTTTTTTTTTTTTTTTTTTTTTTTAGCATTATGCTTTGTAGCCTTGGTCTTAAACTCCTGGTGTCTCAGGCTCCCCTGTAACTGAGATTACATTTGCATTTCAGCTTTTTGTCCTAAGGAAAAACCTGCTGGTACTTTCTAGGGTCCTTAGTAGGTGATAAAGTTGAAGGTTTCAGCAGCATGTCCTCAAGGCATTGATGCGGGTAGCCACTTTGCTGAGTACTTACAGATTTCCTGTTATGGCCAGGTGCTCAGCTGCATACCTGAAGCAGACAGAGATAAAGAGGCTTTGAAGGAGCTCACAGGCTAGTAGGAAAGGTGTGTGTGTAGGTAACTGGCAGATTCCATAAAAGAGGCACAGTTTGTGACTCTGACTAGACCTTGTGTTTACTTGCTCTTGTGCGATACTGCAATTTTCTAACCCATACAAATCCATGTATGTGTGCAAGCACATACACGCATACAGAAGGCAGATACACATTTACCGTCTTGTCTGTATCCCCATATACACACGTGTTTCTGAGGCCCACCTCTGAATTCCTGGCTGCTGGTCTCCTCATTGAGACTCTAATATGGAGACCTGAAAGGAAACTATTTTCCTGTGGTCTGTCTGCGCCAGCCTGGACTAACTCCTACCCTTGTCTCCTAGCTCTCCACAATCATAGACATGCTGGAAGGTGCTTTCTATGGGCTGGATCTCCTGAAGCTGCATTCAGTCACCACCAAACTGGTGGGGAGGGTGGATAAACTGGAAGAGGTAAGGAAGATTTTGGTTTCTCTGTCTTTCTCTTGATCAAGGCCAACAGTTTATCAAACTTCCTGAAATATTCTTTAAAAAGCATGTGTCCTTACTAGATTCAATCCATTCTATTCTTTGGAAAGAAAAAATATACATAAAACATACAACCAGAGCCAGGCACAGTGGCGCACGCTTGTAATCCCAGCACTCAGGAGGCTGAGGCAGGAGGATCACTGTGAGTTGGAGACCAGCCTGGGATGCATAGTGAGTTCCAGGGCAGTCTCAACTACATAGTGAGACCTGTCTCAAGAAAATAATAAATAAATAAAATAAAACATTCAACTAAAATTATGCCAGATTGGTGATGGTTTAGCAAATCAGTGAAATAAAACTGTAAATATATATTTTTAATCTATAAGAGCCATATAACCAATGTATTTCTATATTTATATTGGCTTCCCAGGAGCGCAAAGCTAAATGAAATGTAAAAGTACAGTGTCTTAGCTCCAGTTCTAAGGTAGCATTTCCCTCCTAGAAATACAGTTGCTAATTTGTGTGTGTGTGTGTGTGTGTTTCTCTTGTTTTGTTTTTTTAAGTGTTCAACCACACACCTTTCTCTTTTTCTGTGTGTGTGTTATCCATTTTAGAGAAAGAAGACATAAAAGTGATTTCAAATGAATAATGTTCCTTCCTAGATAGTCACACACAGGACAAATGGATCAGTGGTGACAGTGTCTTAGCTCCAGTTCTAAGGCAGCATTTCCCTCCTAGAAATACAGTTGCTAATTTGTGTGTGTGTGTGTGTGTGTTTCTCTTCTGTTTTGTTTTTTTAAGTGTTCAACCACACACCTTTCTCTTTTTCTCTGTGTGTGTTATCCATTTTAGAGAAAGAAGACATAAAAGTGATTTCAAATGAATAATGTTCCTTCCTAGATAGTCACACACAGGACAAATGGATCAGTGGTGTAATTTTCATAGAAAAATCGCTTTGCTCTGACTGGTTTCAGAAAAGCCACAGTTTTTATCTAGGGGTGTGTGATGTGATTGAGCAGAGTTAGGGTTACAGAATTTTAATAACATTGGCATTGTTTTGTTGCTGCAGTGCTTTAATATATAAACAAGACATAATTTACTTATCAGAAAAGTAATGATCAGCATTCAACCCTATTGGTAAGAAACTTATGGCTATGTTTTACTAACTGGCATCTAGTTTTTGGATGGATACTTGAAATAATCACCCAGCAGGCTGCTGCATCAAACAGAAGTCTATTTCTTTAACTTTAATTAATTGATTTCTGGTACTGAAGATTAAATCCAGGGCCTCACACATGCTAGGCAAGCACTCTACCACTCAGCCTTAGTCTTGGCCCTATTTCTTTAGTTCTTAGAGCATTGCTGTAAGTGGTAAATTTGATATAGTGTAAGACTTAAAAGTCTCACTTCCACTCCACGGAGCGTGAACAGCCAAAAGGGCCTTCACGATGCTGAGGTCTTATAGCCCAACGATGGCTCCCGAGGCAAGACCCAGGGCCTTACTTTCGAAAGCCGTGAACAGCCAAAAAGGCCTCCACGATGTTGGGCCCTAACACCCAGCGAGGCTCCGGGAGCTCGACGGAGAAACGAGAAACCCAGGAGGGAACACACCAGGCTAGAATTTAAAAGTCTCACTTCCACTCCACGGAGCGTGAACAGCCAAAAGGGCCTTCACGATGCTGAGTCTTATAGCCCAACGATGGCTCCCGAGGCAAGACCCAGGGCCTTACTTTCGAAAGCCGTGAACAGCCA
>NW_022900931.1:46327561-46339759 GCF_012274545.1 Fukomys damarensis
TGGCCTATTAATGGAGTCGCTTTAGCTTATTCAAGTCTTACAATAGTAGAATGGTTGTAAACATAGCAATATTTCTTGCTTAAAAAAAAATACGCCCTTCTGAGGGTGTATCCTGGAGGAGCTGAGGTTGTCCAGTGGGTGATGATGGATGTAAGATGTGACAAAGGAAGGGCCTCTAGTTTGTGGCAGAAGGAACGCCAGTGGAGGAAGGGGCTGTTAGCCAAGGTAGCGATTAACATATAAAGAAGTACAGTCTGACCTATTAGCATGGAGTCACTTTAGCTTATTCAAGTCTTACAATAGTAGAATGGTTGTAAACATAGCAATATTTCTTGCTTAAAAAAAAATACGACCTTCTGAGGGTGTATCCTGGAGGAGCTGAGGTTGTCCAGTGGGTGATTATGGATGTAAGATGTGACAAAGGAAGGGCCTCTAGTTTGTGGCAGAAGGAACGCCAGTGGAGGAGTCGGGACAGTGAGTTCCCCTCTGTCTGCTTCTACCAAGAAGCCAGGTCTTACTTTCGCCCTGTGTCAGGTGGGAACAGGACCCCACCTTGTACGATTGCTGAGAGAACAGAAGGTGCAGTACACTCATCATTATGCAAATGATTCATTTCCATTCCTACCTCGCTCTGCCAAGAGAGCTGGGATGAAGACGATGAAATATTGCAGGTACAGGTTTGGGCATCCTTCTGCTCCTGAAAATGTTCCCCCAAAGTGAACCCCAGCTCCTCTGCCCACCCGGAGGCTTGTCCCCTTTCGGTTCCCAGTGCTTAGAGGTCCAGGCTGTGGAGCCTGAGCTTTGTGGATAGGACAAGGTGGCCAAGAGGACCACACCAGCCCTCACCCTCTCCCCTTGCTCCCCAGAGAGATCCTCTAGGAGAATGAGGCCACTGGGCGTCCTAATTCTCTGCTTCCCCAACATTCACACCTAGAAGGATGACTGGGAATGGTCAGCACCAGCACCATCCTATTCTCAGTGGACTTGCACAGGCTTGGGACTCTTCCTCCTGTTTAAAACCACTTACTGGTTCTTTCAAATGGAGTTGAAAAAATTAAACCAAATGTGCAGCGCTCCTTTAAGAAAGAATTGCATTTGTATAGGAATAGGGGTGACGGGGACTCTTTTGCTTTCATCTGATCTTGACGTGGTCTTGTTCTGTCTGGAGAACACAGCCTAGGAAAGAGCTTTAGGGGAGGAGCATGGCTCTCCAGAGGCCAAGGTCAGAGGCCACGGGTGGGCCAGACTCTGATCAAGGGCCACAGCCCATTTGCAGCCTTGTGTAACAGCTGAGCCTCCCCGCTGGCAGAGAGTAGGAGTTGGAATGAGTCTGGCACATTGGTGGGCTTTACCCAAACTAATTTTTATTTTATTCATGAGTCTCTCTCTGTTCCTGTTTCTCTGTCTCTGTCGGATCAAACCCAGGGCCTTTGCCATGAGCTACACCCCTAGCCCTTATAGTTTTTTTTTTTCTGAGATACAATCTTTCTAAGTTGCTCAGGTTGGGTTCAAACTTGTAGTCCTCCTGCCTCAGCCTCTCGGAGTGCTTTTAAAGCATTCCCTATCTATCTAGCCCATTTGTTCCTGTGAGCTGGGTAGAACATGAGACCTAAGGAAATTGATGGCTCACCTGAGGTAACAGCACAGAGAAGCTTTGGGGTGGAGCTTAAGCTTTCTGGTGCCTGGTCCAGAGCTCTTCCTAACCAACCTTAAACATTTCTTCAGATCATTGTCATCTGCCTTGTAAGCACCAGATTTTTCCAATCAGACCTTAAAACAATAAAAGGGTATTTCCGGGCACAACTGTGGCTGTATCCCATACGTGCCAGGAAACAGGATCACAGGTGCCGTAGAGGAGGTCCCACCAAAAAGGCAGACTGCCCCAGGCCAGGCAGTCCAAGGCCACAGGTGCTGTGGGGTGAGGCCGGCGTCAGGGGGCGGCGCCCAGCGGGGCAGGCAGTGCTGCGGGGTCTAGGACTGAGGCATCTCAGGGTTGTCCACAGCTTGAACTAATGGAAAAGGCGGAAGGCTGGGGAAATGGAGAAAACACTCCTCCTGCTCGGCTCCAAAGGAGGAGTGGAAGAGCAGCGCTGCTCTTGGTCCTGGGATATTCTTGAATCCCACAGAGGGTTTTTGGAGGTGAGACAAGACAAAGAGCTCGGAGGGGAGCTTGGCCCAGAGTAGGTCACTTCTTGGCAGCATTCCCGGGTGCATGTGTGTGCCTCCACCTCGGGGCGTAGGAGGATGCAGGGATGGAAACTTCATTTGCAGATGAAAGAAGGAGAGAGAATGAGAATCTGAACCGTTTAGAGCCTCAAACTTGGGACCCTTGCCTGCTGGAATGATTTTGGTGAAGCTTTTGTTTTCCATCATTAAAAAACACACACACACATGCAGAGAAAAATGCATAAACAATGAGTGTACAGCTTGACAAATTATAAAGCTAATTAGCTGGGTGACCACCATCCAGCTCAAGAAGTAGGTAAATATCAACCCCGCCTGCCCTTCCCCATCCCTGCTCCCTTCAGGGAACCTCTCTATTGAAGCGGGTTTTTTCATCTCCTTTACTTTTTTTTCACAGCTTTATCATCTAAGGGTGCATCTCTGATGTGATAGTTCTGCCTGTTTTTTTAGCTCGTAGTATATAGAATCCTATAGAATTGTGTGTGTACACGTGTGCACTTTTTTCACTCAACTTTGTTCCTGATATCCATTGTTTTGTGTCTTGTTCATCCAATTTTAGTGCTGCATATTATTTTATTTTTGTTTGTTTTTTTGTTTTTTGAGACAGGGTCTCACTATGTAGTTGAGACTGACCTGGAACTCACTGTGTAGCCCAGGCTGGTCTCGAACTCACAGCGATCCTCCTGCCTCAGCCTCCCGAGTGCTGGGATTACAGGCGTGCGCCACCATGCCTGGCTATTTTATTTTACAAGTGTACCACAACTTATATATCTGTCTGCTGAGATGATTCATAGATTGTTTCCAGCTTCCTAAGTCATAATGGACCATGTGGGTCCCTGTGTAGGAGCACCCTGAGCATGTGCGTCCCTGCCTGCATTTCTCTGTAATAAATAACTAGCAATGGAATGAATGAGTCATTAGTTATGCTTATCTTCAATGTTAGGAGATATTGCCAAACTTTTCCCAAGTGGGAAGTATAGGTTCACACTCCTCCCAGCAGAAGATAAAAACTCCACACACATCCTCAGAAACACACAATATTGTCCAGCCATTTAATTTTTGCCAAATTGGGGCATATATCTCAGTAGGCCCATTTCACTGAGTTCCAAAACCTTAACCTCAAAACATCTTTCCTATTCACCAGGACGTGGTCTAAAGTCCATGACACACCTATTTTAGAACTTGTCCAGGAAGAAAAAACACTCAAGCTGGGCAATAGTCCAAGAACCTTTGATGTAGTGACACGGGCTGGCCCTGTCCCACCAGTGAAAAAGATGCTAAGGGGTGTTGTGTTAGAGCTGGGGAGAGGGTGGACACAGAGTATGGGTGCAGGAGAGCAGGAATTAGATGTCACAGAGGAAAATGTGTAGCTTCCAAAGGCGAAGGTGAACCCTGTTCGTGACATATAAAAGGGCACTGATCCAACTCAAGAAAAGACTTTCACCTTGAGCTCCAAGTACACCCAGAGACCCAAAGATTTGAGGCTACCTAAGCCTGAAAACAGAATCTGAAGGCAGCCAGACTCAAAGAATGGGGTGTAACACCTGGAATCACATACCACTTTCAGGAGTGCATTTATTACGAAAGCAGAGAAAAAGACAGAGGGACTGATCCTCTAGCAATAAGGCTCTGGTTGGATTAAACCATTTCTGTGAAAGTTGCAGATCTGTGTGAAAACCGCCCCAGCTTAGCTGCAGGACACCCGTCAATATTTATAAGCCTGGGATGTGCTTCTGTGTGCACACGAGTCTATGCGTGGCTGCATATCTCATGTTCTTAAAATAGACGCAAACCTGCAAGTTTTCTGCGGAGTGCTTTCCATTGCGGAAGCCCTGCCCCTTCTGGTGTGCATGATTCTTTCTTTTGCATCTACCTGTGGGACTTTATGGACCCTGTCCATGAGTGAGATGGGTACCAGGGAACAGTATGTGTCGGCTGTCACCTTTTCTCCTGGTAACACTGGCTCCAGGGAACACTCGCTCTGTGATGGGTTTTCCAGACCCCGAACTGGCCCTCTCCCCAGACTGCGCTGGCACAAGCAGGACCAAGGGCTGCTTCCCCAAACCTAAAGATTTGGTAGCTTTTGTGTTTCTGCCTTAGAAACCAAGATCAAAGAAGCAGTCCTGACCTCAGGGGATATATCTTTCCCCAGTTTCTCCTACAGAGAATGTCATTTTCATCTGCTCAGGCCCAGCTGTGAGTTAGGGGAGCTGTCTCTTTCCATGCCTCCCCTTTCCCCCACCTTCCGCTCCCATCAGGACACACCAAGCGCTCACACTCTGTCCCGATCAAATCTGCTTCCGCGGAAGAGTGAATCGTTTCCCAAGTGCAGCCTTGGGGCTTATCTGCCTGCCCTCACCTCTGAAATGGCAGAGGGTCAGAGATAAAGTTTCTGTCAACTTTACCGTTAGTTAATTCAGTTTACATTTTAATATGAGTTCAAGCCAATGTACAGTCTCTCCTGGGATTATATATATATTTCAGATCTAATTGCCAGTGTGGAATGCAGCTTTTCTTCTTGTCTAAAGGTGTTAAGAGCCAGTCTTCCACCTGCTGGCTGTGGAACAGCTGACAGCTGCCAGGATGTGAGGGCGCGAGTGGCTGTTTTAGGGAGTGAGGTCACCCTTGGTAAAGGAATTCATCATCAGAGGCCAAGAACTTCTTCCCTCTGTCGCTTGTCTGACTCTCATCCCAGCTGGGACCTGTGAGCAGCCCAGGTCCAGTCCTCCTTGTTTCCCCAGTCCTACCCAGCACCTGCCCAGGAATGGGTGTTCAGCAGCTGTTGGGTTGGGTGAGGGATTTAATGTGGCAGCTGGTGGCGCCCTGACCCCAGGCAGCCTGCTCATCTCCACCAGCTGTGGGCTGCGGCCGGCGCAGCCTGCATCATCACAGCACCGGCTGTTTCCAGCTGCTCTCTCCCTCCAGCTGTCTTTCCGGGGGCTTGGGGACAGCTGTCGGCTGGGGTGGATGTCCCAGGCCATCTGGTTCTAGCTGTGTACTGGAGAGCTCAGAGGGATGGGGACTTCTAGCCCTCCCACCACAGGCCCCATCACCCCCACAGGGACCATGTGCCCTTTGGCCTCAAGTGGCCATCTGCGCCCGGGTCCAGGGCACGCCAGAGGGACTTGACCCCACAGGCAGACGCCTCAGATGCTGCAGAGTCCCTGGGGCATGACTTTGGGACAAAGTCTGGCCCAGTCTCCCCCTACAGGGTTATCTGCACAACTCCCCCCGCCCTTGGGTTCTTTCCTTCCTTCCTCCCTGCCCAGCCACACAGCCTTAGCTCTTCTTCACACCTGCACTCTGCAACCCCAAGGGTCTACCACGCTCCAGCCTCATCTGCACATCTTTAGCCTTCTCAGGCCAGGCACTGATTCCCACGCAGCCCTTTGTCCCTTCTCCACACCAGCCTGGGCGAGGTAGGCACCATGTTTATTTTTCCAAAGGGCATAGAGAGCTCATCACTTGCCTTATGTGATTGTTTCCAGGCTGTGACTGTGGTGTGGCTTTCACCCTTCATCTCCACAGTCAGCACCACCCCAAACTTCTACCCCTGCCCTGGGCTCTGGTCAGAAAAACAAGAGTGGGGGGACAGGGAGAGCTCCTCACTGTGGTCACCCTTCCCCTGGTCCTGGTGGTTTTGGTTTAAGCCATAATAAGGTCTTGGCACCGCATTATGCACCTGTCCAGGAACTGGATGTGGTCAGCATGTGAGCATGGTCACCACACCTGTGGGACAGCCTGCCCTCTGCCCATTCCATCAGTCACATATCGGTGGCGGCGGCCTCTGTGGCTTGTTAAAGCTGTTCCAGGTGAGACTTGGAGGCACACAGCTGTGATCCCAGCACTCTGGGAGGCTGAAGCAGAAAGAACAAGCCCAGTATGGGCAAAACTTAGTGACCTATCAATACCTTCTCTCAAAATCAAAAATCAAAAAGGGGCTGAGGATGTAGTTCAGTGTGAAGGCCCTGCATTCCACCCCCGGTACTGAGAAAAACAAAGGCCATGTTCTGACCAAGTGTACTGTGCAGTGAGGACACCTGCCTTGTTTGCCAGCGATTCCCATCATCCCACTTACACTACATTCTGGTTCTTCTTTGCCCAGGCCCTCTGGTATCCATGCATCTGGATGTTGTCAGCACTGACTCCTGTCCCCATCTACCCAACCACATGCCCCTCCTGCATGCTGCACTCATTGTGTGAACACTCAAGACAAAGTTCCCATGTCTTGCATCGTGCCCATCCTTCTGCCCAGCCCTCTTGTCTGCCTGTGCCTGCTCTTTCCTCCCTGCACTTCTCTTCACAGTGCTAGAATCCTTGGCTATGACCGTGCGGTGTGCTGTCTGCCACCAGTAGGCCCCTTTCTGCTCCTCCACCACATCCTAGCACTTCCTCCGGCCAAGTGGCACACACCAGAAATGTCACAGTGGTGAGCCTGAAGCACGAGGTCGTGGCTTCACCACATCCCCAGCACCTCCCAAAAGGTGCCCACAAAAGGCCCTTGGTGTGCAGGAGGTAGAAGCCCAGGAGGATCTGGGGGCCAGGCAAGGCCCACTTAGAGAGCGCTGATGGGGGTGCCAAAGCCAGGCAGCTGCTCCCCCGGGGCCACCAGCTGGCCCAGCCCTGCGGGCTGATGGGGTGATGCCACTGCCGCCTGGTGTTTGTTCAGGCGGCAAGCAGGCTTTGCTGCTCCCACGAGGGGAATAAACCATCCTGTTCCCCTGGGTTCTCCGAGCCAGGCCCACCTCAAACCCCCTCTGTGGAAATTCGGAATAACAGCTGCTTACTGAAGCCAGACATGGACTTCGAGGCTGTAAATCAGTGGTGGGACCTGGGGAGCAGGAGGTGGGAGCCGCTAGGGAGCCTCACTCCTGATGAAGGTATTGAGGAACCAGGCAGGACCTTCTTTCCAGTAAAAAAAGATGCTTAGGCCAAGCCAGCCTGATCCCCACTGAGTGAGCGGCACTTCTGGGGGGTCCATCACCTGGCAGCCAGTGTAAACACACCCAGCCCCCTCAGGGTGGCATCGTGAATCTCACCGAGGACTCAGGTACATGCATCTGTCCAGTCACAGTTTCTTCGTGGCTTAGTTTCTTTTCGCTAGTTGGTATTTTCCCGTTTGTCTGTTGCTGATTCCCTCTCACAGACAGTGCTCTTCGGTAGGGCAGGACCTTGTCGGTCTTGCTCATGCTTCAGCCCTCCGTGCTAGTACTGTACACGTTCATGCCATGACAAAAATGACACGTTGTGTCCTGGACCTGCTGGGCTTCATCATCTTAGAATGAGAGATACACAGGAGGACCATCCCTGGCACGGCTCTGACAAGGTGCTGTGGATTACAGGGAATGCATGGACCCCACCAAGGGACCAGGAACCTTTCTTCTCGTCCCAGGAAGATCTTGCCTGTAAAATAGCCTGTCGTACATTTTTGCCCCGTTCCAGAAGTTATGCCTCAAGCTTCCTCATTTACAGCTGTTCTTCTCAAGCTCCCGTGGGTGTGAATTGCACCTGGGAAGCTTGTGAAAATACAGATTCTGATCCAGCTGGGCAGGGACCTGGAAATCTGCGTTTCTAACATGCTCCTGCATGAAGTCAGCACCTCAGGTTGTGCACTGAGTGGACAGGATTTGTGGGGATCCAGTATTTCTGTGTTTCTCTGCATCTGCGTCTCCTCTGGTATATTCTGAGAGCAAAGAGCAAGTCTTCCCTGGCCTCTCTGACACACAGGGAGCTCCTGATGGATGGCTGAGTGCCAGGACCCTCCCCGCTCCTCTTAACCACGCAGCAGGTGGGCTGCAGAAGCGAAGGCCAGGAGGCTGGGTACTGATTCAGCCGTGCCACGGTTTCAAATGACTTTCAGCAAATCACATCCTTACTCTGGGCCTCAGTACCCTCTCTGCCAAGTTAGGCTTATGTTTGGGGGTCTAGTCTAGCTGTGACTTTCTCTGCGAATAACAGACACAGAGTATCGTCTCTGCGTCTCTGTATGTATTAACTCACTTAATCATCATAGCAGCCCATGCGGAAAGTGCTGGCACTATTGCCACGTTACCGAAGGGAAACTGAAGCACAAGGGGTTTCACATTTGCCTGAGATCACAGATCTAGAATAGCAGGAATGAGGTGGAAACCAGACAGCTCCCTCCAGAATCCACAGTCTTAACCAGTGTGCTTGACTGCCCCCGCTAAGCCCTACCAGGGATGACTGCACACTCATAAAACCGCTTACTCTGGGTGTTCTCAAAACAAGACCTCTTTCTCATGGACCTTAGCACTCACAGCTAATTCTGTGCAATTTAAAGAGTCTGACTTGGGCAGAGCTCCACAGAACACCATAAGCCCTTCCAGGACTCAGACTCTGGCGTGCATGGAGCGTCCTAGGCATGGCATGGCCGATGGTTCTGGAGCCTGGTGAGTTTAACAAGTACCTCTGGGCTCCTCCCAGCAGCCCCTGTAGGAGCCACCAGAGCCACGGTGTCTGGGTGCCATGGTCACCCTGGCTCCAAGCCGCTGAGGCTTCCCGGTAGGACAGCGGCACCTTCCCCGGATGCAGGGCTGTACCTTCAGTGTCTGAGCTTTTATGTTTCTCATACCCATCTTTTGGAGCAAGGTAGGAAGCAAACTCATCCTCTGTTTTACCAGGTCACTTACCCTTCTGGTTCTCAGACAGGGCCCAAAGGAAAAAATTTCAGATGCTCGTAGGAACCTTAGTCTGGGCCCAACACTCGCAACTTGAAGAGAAGTTTTCGGCTCATGTTTTAGAAGTTTCTGTCCTTGCATGGTCAGTGGAAGGGCCGGGATGGGGGGAAGCTGCTCATATCATGGTATCCGGAAGTAGAGAGAAAGGAAAGGCTGAGCCAGGGAGGGAGACAAACCTTTCCAGGTCAGCCCCCGGTGACCCGCCTTTTCCAACCGGACCCCACCTCCCAACACCTAGCAGCTATAGTGTCCTTGTAATCCAGGGGCACTGAACCTATGGCGAGCTTGTTGTTTTCCTTTTAAGACAGAAGATATTAATATATGAGTTGTTTTTTCTAAACTAAAACTTTGTATTCAGGCTTAATTGCAGTGTTGGCACTTTGCTTCTTTTGGGGGGTTTTTTGTTGTTGTTGTTTGTTTACACAGGATCTCCCTCTTAGTTCAGGTTGGCTTTTAACTTACTGTGTAGCCCAGGCTGGTCTCAAATTCATGGTGATCCTCCTGCCTCAGCCTCCTGAGTGCTGGGATTACAGGCGTGTACCACCATGCCTGGCAGTGTTGGCATTTTGCGATAAATAACTGAGTTTGGGGTTGCAGTTTGGGCACTCATCTCTGAAAGATGCGCCATCACTGCTATAACCCAGTCACCTTCCACAACCCCTGCCTCTCAGAGCATGAGGCTTTAAGGGCGTCCAGATATAAACTATAACAATGCTGGAGCTCAAACTTTTCTAAAAATAACCACAGGAGAAAGGGCATCTCTGAGCCTGTCCACAAGTTTCCTTTGATGCTGATCAGTTCTGTGCTGAACTTGTACAGCTGCCTCCAGCCCGCCATCGCCCTGCTCGGAACTCACTCCACTCCCCACTGGGCACTCATAAGTCCTGATGTGGTTGGGGCCGTCCCCAGTTAAAGTTGCCATCTTCTCACCCTGCCCAGGACAAGAGCCCCAGGGGGCATCTGGAGCTTTCTCTCTTCCACCTCCAGCACTCAGAAAAGACTCCCCGGGCTGGCTGCCTCCAGTGCAGTTTTGACCCCTTCTGGTATGAAGCAGGCCTGGAACGTGACAAATGTACCAAGTGGGTCTTTGGGGGCAACATTTTTACGGATAAATTGCAAAGCCTGAAGCCAACCTGTCAGTTTTCTATGATTGATGCTAAAGTGCTGGGGAAGAGTTTGTGCTTATTAGAAGAAACAAACTAAATTTATTTGGCCACCTCTTATAAAATTGCTTAGAAAGCCCCTCTTGTATCGACTTAGTTAACAGTTCACATGGGTAAGTGAAAATAATTTCTTGCCATATTCTTCCTCCCTGGATAAGGGCAGACCGTGCCCAAGTGACAAAAAGAGTCAGGCATCCTGGTTGGGGCAGTGTTATAAGAAAAGCCGTGGTAGACGGGACAGTATTTCCAGCAGTGTGAGGCTGGGGTTGCTGCCTGCTGACCTGGCACTGGTGCCTGGCGCACAGCTGGGCACACCCTCGGGCGTGTTTCTCAGTTTCTCAGCTTGCCTGTTGTGTCTCTGTGCTCCAAGGCTATCACCAGTAGCTGCCTCCTGCTTACCTCCGAAGCAAATCGATGGATTCTCTTTCTCTTCTCAGGAAGTTTCTAAAAACCTCACCAAGGAAAATGAGCAAATCAAAGAGGACATGGAAGAAATTCGAACTGAGATGAACAAGCATGGCAAAGCAAACTGCTCTGATAACATCCTAGACAGCATGCCAGACATCCGTGCAGCCCTGCAGAGGGACGCGGCAGCTGCCTACGCCCACCCCGAGGTACTGCACCCACCTCCAAGGGCCTCATGTCACAGCCCCCCGAAGTACTGTGCCGGCAGCTCTCATTTGCGTTGAGCTTTTCAGGATTCAGTCCTCACACAGTCGTGGTCTCGAATCTATCAGTAGTTCTATAAGTGTGATCAGGAAGGTTCGGCTGTATTTTACTGGAAGCCCAGAGAGGCTCAGAGAGTGTTAAACCAAGACTGAAATCTGGATTTCCTGAGTCCCGTCCCCATTGTGTTCATGATATCGCACCCTGCCTCAGTGAGCAGCCTTGCACTTACAAGCAAGGAGGACACACGTGCTGCCTTGTTTGAATTCACTCTTGTTGTCCTGGCATCATTAGTAACATCCTTTTTCCCTCTTGGAAATGTCCAATCTTGGAAACAAAAAATAATGTGGTCCCTCTAGGCATAAAGGGCTTGGCCACTTACTACATACTTTTCATCATTAACTATGTGGTCTTTAGCACAGCTCTCCAAAGCAAGCCAGGCAGAGCTCAGTACTCTCATTTAAAGATGAGGATCCAGATCTAGTGATGCTAATGGTCTCTCTGGCTCATTTTGGAAGTGGTGACACAGTCTCAAACCTCTGTCTCTTCCCACCCAGTCGTGTCTCTCATATGAAGCTCCCTTGCATGAAATAGAACATATTTTATGTAATTTGAATGATGTCAAGAGTCCTACTCGCTTAAAAATGCCTCCCATAGCCAGGCATGGTGGCACAGGCCTAAAGTCCCAGTACTCTGGCAGGTTGAAGAAAGAGGACTGCAAGTTGGAGCCCATTCTGGGGTCAGCTTGGTGACTTAAGGAGAACCTGCCTCAAAAAATATATTCGAAAAGGGTGGAGGATGTAGCTCAGTGCCTGTTTCTTTTGCCTTAGTTATTACTTAGTTGTGTTTATATGTTGATGGTTAAATGTGCTACCATGTAATACACTGGGTTATTTACTCTATCCTTGGCCAAGAAATAGGTGCTAATTTGGAAGGTATTCCAATAGTGTGGACGAGAGAACAGGTGAAACTTGTGGCAGAAATGAAAGATCCTAGAAGAAAGAAAAAGAAAAAAAAAGAAATGGAAGAGTTCTATTAGCAGGGTAGCAAGGAGAAGTTAAAGGGGCTTCTGGGAAGCCAGGGGATAGCAGCCTTTCAGAAAGGCCTTGCTTACTTTAACTGCTTTCTAAGGGTCCATGGTGGGTGGCAGAGCTGTGGCACACTGGTGTCTGGAGTTCCAGGTGTGTTACTAGGGCACTCCTTCAGCCTTAGGCAGTTGCTCTGGGTGTGGGTTGAGAAGGGCCTAGTTCAGTTAGAGTTCCTGAGCTGATTTCTCTATGTGCTATAACATAAAAAGGTTGGAAAGTGTGTTAGTCAGCTTTCTGTTACTGTATGAAAATATATGAAATAATCAAATAAAAAGAGGAAGAGGGCTGGGGATTTAGCTCAGTGGTTTGGCGGCCTGCCTCACAAGCGCAAGGACCCGAGTTCGATCCCCAGTACCACACACACACACACAAAAAAAAAAAAAAAAAAAAAAGGAAGGG
>NW_022900931.1:46339964-46369729 GCF_012274545.1 Fukomys damarensis
AAAAAAAAAAAAAAAAAAAAAAGAGGAAGGGTTATTTTGATTCAGTTTCAGAGATTTCCATCTATGGCTGGCTGGCCCTGTTGCTTTGGGCAAGGAGTACCTGGTGAAGGAAAACCTTATGGGGGCCAGGAAGCAAAAGAGAAGAGGAAAGGGTGGGGTCCCAGTATCCCCTCCAGGGCACACCCCCAATGACCTCACTTCCTCCCACTAACCCCCGACTCTTAAAGGTTCCACACCTCCCAGTAGTGCCACGTGCTGGCGACCAATCATCTAACACATGAGCCTTTAGGAGATGTTCCTGATGCACACTGAAGCAGGAAGCATGGCTGTCTCGCACACGCTGACTTGGTCATTAGGAATTGGGATAAAGAGGAAGAAGTCTCAGATCTCCAAGCAGGCAACAGTGGTGGGTTTGGGAAGTCTTGGGCACTTGCTTGTGTTGTGAAGGCAGATTAGGACTTTGAGGCGACAAGCCCTTAGTGTCTTAGTGTCTATGCCTCCCCAATCTGTAACTCAAAATAAAACAGTCCCAACCATAAAATAAGTATAGGGAAGGCCAGTCATTTTCTGGCTTTTCCCATGATGATTACTTTGATGCTTTGTTGAAAATATTGTCCTCCTTCAGAAATGATGTTTATTCTCCTTGCTGGGTGTCTCCAACTCACTGGTTAGCGAGCATGTGTTTAGTCTGCTTGGTGGGACGCCCCGAGAGGGTCTGAGTGCATGACCAAAGAGCCAGAGGACTTTGGGGACAGAAAGGGACGTGAAGGTACACACTCAACACACCTGAGCCCACCATCTCTTATTGCAGCCACCCGACCACCTCAGCCTCCAGCTGCCCTCTCTGGCTTCCAGTTTCCCAGTAGGCTAAGTGGAGGACTTATCCGTTGTCTTGATGACACATTTTGTGGTATGTTTAGGAACCAGCTCAGATTTCCTGAGGGCAAACAGCAAACCAAATCAAACACACCAAACTCTGTTCTCCTTGCTCAGCAAAGTCCTTTCCCTCCCCCAGTCCCCGTTCAGCATAGTGCTGAAGTTTGCACAATCCGTCCAGACCAGACCGGTGGGGTGGAAAGGGGCAGTGGTGCAGGAGGCCAGGGGAAGATGCTTCCTCTCCCTCCACAGCTGTCTGTCTCTTCCGTGAACCCTATGCTGAAAAGGGGGTGGGTGGGATTGGCTGTTTATGTTCAGGACTCTTGGAATGGTGAAGGGTAATTTGTAGGAGGCCTCTCTCCAACATGGCCCTTGCCTGGAGGGTTGCCAAGGAGTTCGGGGCCTGGTTGGGAGTAGAGAGGGCAGGATAGGAGTGGAGACTTTTGATGCCAGGAGCTGAAGTCATACAGCAGACTCTTGGATGAACAGAAAGAGGCAATCCAAGCCCAGTGGGGGCAGCTGCCGCCAGTGAATCCCAGGAAATTATATGTTCTCTGGCAAAGGCTGTCCATGGTTTTGCTCCATCTCCTTGGCTGGGACAAACAACTGCCGTTCCCACCCTCCCCTGAGAGCCTGGAACTAAAGAAGTCCCTGGGGTTTGCCACGAAGAAATGACAACTGGCTTCGGCAATGTGGAGGGAAACCAGGGTGCAGCAATTAGATGCCCCTCTGGTCTGAATCAGGGCTTTGGCCTGTCACCAGCCTCCCCGGCAGCTGTTTCCACGGGGCCTTGAGGAATCCCCCAAGTCTGCTGGGCAGGAGCCAGGCCAAGGTCCTGTGGGCGCAGAGATGGAGACAAGTTTTTGGATGGCAAATGATTCTGTCTTGTGACCACGGTGGTGGGCAGTGCGGTGTGATGGGAGGAAGAACAGGGCCCTGCAGGCAGCAACCCCGGGTCTGCTTGATGGTTGTGTGACTTCATAAATGCCAAGCCGCCGTGTAATTTAGGACTTTAAATTACTAAACAAGGGCTGGGGATGTGGCTCACAGTGCTTACCTAGCATGTGTGAAGCCCTGGGTTCTATTCCCAGCACTGAGAGAATTGTTTGATGTCTCTGAATCTGTTTCTTCATCTGTAAAATGTGGATAACCATATCTACCTTACCCCATTGAGGTAAGGTTGAAAAATAAAGTAAAGGGACTCAGGCATCCAAGGTGCTCCCTGAAATACCGTCACAAGCAACCAAAAATCCCGTACACCTCTGGTTGAGGTCCAGTTACCAGCAAGAATAGAGAACTGAGAGAAAGGCTGCCCAGGCCCAGGCGGCCTGTCTCTTCTGGACAGCAGAAAGGTGTCCCCTGCTTCGCGGGGCATCTGTGGTCACTGTACTGAGAGAGCAGTGTGCACGTTCAGGAGCTGCCCTGTGTGCCACACTATCTGCATGCACTCTGGTCACAGAAAACAAGTATAGGACTGGGGTTGTGGCTGGGAATGAGGACTCTGGGTTTTCTCCAGGCTCCATTTCATAGATCAAAACAAGAGCTGGGTTTGCTTTGTCCTCTGCTCATTAAGGAAATTGGCCACGATGGCTGGGTCTTGGCCTGACTTGGAGAGCCTGAGGCCCTGCTGTGCCTCAGGTCACTGGTCATCCAGGAACCTGGTGACCTGGCTCTGTTCCTGGGTGGATTTCACCAAGGCCTGGAATGGCGGGATCTAAGGGAGCTTACCTACCTCCTCCTGGTAGGACGGAACTGGGGAAGCCACTTTTTCTTTCTTCAGCCATTGGAGTCCTCAGAACAGCAGGGCAGGGGCATACTCCTCTCAGGTCCCCACACTTCTCTGAAAGGCCACCATTTCTCAGTAGCTGGCCCACCTAGAGGGTGGCCCCCATTTTGAGCCAAGCCACCAGGCCTTGTGCCTACAGTCCTTTGCTCTGAGGTGGGTGGTTGTTATCCCAGGCCAGAAGTGTGCCTGAACAGCCCAGCTCAGGACCCAGAGACCCAGGCATGCTGTGGACACGAGAGGCTGTGCTTGGGCAGCAGCTCTCTGAAGGACAAAGTAGTCCTTCTACACAAGCAGAACTGTCACAGTGACATTCTCAAGGTACCCAGACACCAGCTCATGGGCTGCCTACCTTAAAGCATCATTTGATTTGCCAGAATTCCAGTTCAATAAATATTAAGGCTAGCAATATAGCCTTAATCCTCGCTACTTGGGAGGTTGAAGCAGGAGGATCACAAATTTGAGGCCAGCCTGGGCAACTTAGTGAGATCTTGTATCAAATTAAAAATAAAGAAGGCTGAGGGTGTAGCTAGGTGGTAGAGGGCTCACCTAGATGCATGAGCCCTGGGTTACATTCCCCAGTACTGCAAATAAATAGATAACTATGAGGGAGCATCCAACAAGGGAATCAAAGATGACCGAGAGGATCTCTGCTCTTTCAGGTTCTCACAGTACACAGAGACAGCAGCCTAGGAGAAGTACTACAATAGAAACACAGCCTTGTGTCTGATGGGAACTCTGTTCAGCTTTTTTGTTTTTTGATTTTTTGAGATAGGGTCTCACTGTGTAGTTCAGAATGCTCTGGAACTCGCTGTGTAGCCCATGCTGGTCTCAAACTTGCAGCAATCCTCCTGCCTCAGCCTCCCGAGTGCTGGGATTACAGGCATGCGCCACCACACTTGGCATCTGTTCAGCTTTAAAAGGCCCAGAGACCATGGCTAAACAACAGGAAGGTTTGTTTTTCTTTCCCAGGGGAGAAATCTGAATGCAGACCGCCCAGAGCTGGCATGGTTAGCTCAAGACATAGTAACTTCCATCCTCAAAATCCTCTCGTGGTCACCAGATAGCTATTCAGCTCCAGTCATTCTGACCACATTTGAAGCCTGGGAAATGAGGAGAGAGCAAAAGACACCTCCCAGCTGTGTCAGTCCTGCTTTTAGAGAACTTTTCCAAACTATTACCAACTTCTACCTACATCTCACTAGCTAGAATTCAGGCCACGTTCATGCCCGTCAAGCCTGTGTCTGTCAGTGGGGAGCAAGCGGGTAGGGATTTGGGGAGTCAGAAGTAGCTGCCACAAAAAGAAGAGTGAGGAAGGTATAGGAGTATTTCCTTGGGATCCTGAGATTGTAGCTGGGCCTTGAGAAACAAGGAGACTTCAGTACAAGGGTTAGGGTTATGTAATGGTTTTCCAGATAGAAAAACAACCAGAGCAAAGGCCCTGCTGCTTAGGAGAGCCAAGAGGGCCAGGAGTGAGCTGGACCCACCAGGGTGTGGGGAAGGGCAGGAGAGAAGGATGAAAGCCAGGCATGGTGGCACACACCTGTACTCCCTGCACCCAGGAGGCTGAAACAGGAAGATCACTATGAGTTTGAGACCAATGTGAGCTACACAGTGAGTTCAAAACTAGCCTGGACTACATAGTGAGACTTTGCTTCAGAAACACACCAGAAAACAGGGGAGGATGTATGGACACGCAGAGCTGGGTCTAGGTCAGAGCTCTGACTACCAGGCCCAGGATTTTGGACTTTACTCCTTTATTGTGCATGCAGGAGAGAGGGTTTGGGGCTGGACAGTGATGTATGTTTTAGGAAGCCTACGTCTGGTAACCTTTTAGGTGACGGGAGCCTTGCTGCTCGAAGGTTCATGGCCCACCTGGCACCCTTCCCTTCACGGTGAGCTCGCTGGAAGCATCTTAGATCTGAGCCGCCAGAGATTCCCAGGCCTGGGTTAGAGCTGGGAAGACAACCGCACACTGCGTAGAGCAGTGTACAGTTCAGAGACACCGATTCTGGAGCCAGACCACCCGGGTTCAGATCCTGCGGTTTACGTAACCTCTCTGGTGCCCCTGTTTCTGTGTCTGCACATGAGCATGGTGAATGGGCCCTGCCGCTTAGCACTGATGAGAAAGTTAAAAAGCCCTCACATTTACACACAGAGAAAGCCCTCGGGAGTGCTGCTGTTGCCAGTGTGGCCCTAGCTTCAGGCTGCCTGAACGCCCTCCCTCCAACCGGCGACCTGACCTTCTCTCGTGTCCCCTCCATGGAGCAGTATGAAGAGCGGTTTCTGCAGGAGGAGACCGTGTCCCAGCAGATCAACTCCATCCAGCTCCTGCAGACGCAACCCCTGTCCCCGCCTAAGGTGGTGAAGCCACAGCGGCCTCTGCAGAGGCGGGTCCACCTGAGGGGCCGGCCGGCCTCCAGGCCCACCGTCATCCGGGGCATCACCTATTATAAAGCCAAGGTCTCCGAGGAAGAGAACGACATCGAAGAGCAGCGTGAGTTGGGGCCAGCAGAGGCAGAGCGTGTGGAGGGAGGGAGCGTGTGGAGAGGGACTGCCCGGCAGCTCTGCCTTCCTTATAACTTGCTGAGTGGCCTTGGGCCAGTCACTTTCCCTCTCTGGGCTTGCCCAACCATGTGGCAGAGCTTGGCTGAGCGGGCAGGGACTTCAGTGTCCTCTAGTCCAGTCCTCCTTGTTTGCAGATGAGGAAACCGAGGCTTGGGGGGAATGATATGCTCAGGGCCACCTGTTCTTCCCTCCAGGCCCCTGAGCTGCCTGAGTCTCCAGCACCTCCCCTTATTTTTCACAGGAACTAGATTAACCCTCTCCCCACCATTTATTTATTTTATTTATTTTTTATTTTGAGACAAAGTCTCAATATGTTGCCCAGGCTGGGCTTGAACTTGCAGTTCTCCTGCTTCAGGCTACCAGAGTGCTGGGATTCCAGGCCTGTGTCACCATACCAGGCTCCTCTCAGCCTTCTTGACCCTCCTTACTCTACTCTGCTTTCCCCGCTAGCACCTGAGCACTACGTACAGCCTGTCTGTGGTTTGGTGTCTCCACCACTAGACAGAAGCTCATGAGGTCAGGGATCATTGTTTTGCTCCTGTGTGGTACATTTGTCAGATGAATGGACTGGATCCTTGGCTTCTTGGACACCAGGACTCAGAGCCTAGGACTGTGCCTCCCACCAGGGACTCCTGAGTTCTGGGTAGGATACAGGGCAGTCTGTTCAGAGACATTCCAGGAAATACAGGGTCCCTCCATCCACGCTACTTGTCCCCTTCTTCTAAATCCCAGCTGGGCTGTGTCTCCAAAGCAGGCCACCATGTTGAGGGCAGGGGCCTCTTCTCCACCTGCCGGTCACCACCCACCAGCCTCTGCCAGGCTGGGCCTCTTCCCACACCACCAGTGACCCTTGTGTTTGTTCCACAGAAGATGAGCTTTTCAGTGGTGAAAATGGAGTGGATTTGCTGATTGAAGACCAGCTCCTGAGACACGATGACCTGCTGACCAGTCCCATCCAGAGGCCAAGAGCCACCCATCACAGTGCTGTTGTGACAACTGCCCCAAGTGTGCAGACCACACCCCAGTCCTCATCGTCCAGCTCCACTGACCCTGCTCTCCAGGCCTCAGTGGGACAACTCTCGCCAACACTTCGTACCACACTGAAATTCCCAGATTCCTCAAGAGAGGCACCTTCTGCTCAGGTCCCCTCTACCACCATGGCCCACACAGCTACCCAGCTACCTCCAGCCTCAGCTGCCCCAGCTCCTTTAGATGCATTTGTGGAAGTAATATACACGGCCCCAGTGCCTCCCACCACAGTCAGGACAGATTCGCCGGGGAAGGAGGCAACTGCTGGACAGGGGACGGCCCCAGCCAGCCCCACCCTGACCCCCGAGGAAGAAGATGACATCCGGAATGTCATAGGTGAGTTCGTCCCACCTTCTCCTGGTCTTCCTGGCAGCTCGGGCAGAAGGCTGAGCCAGGAAATCAGGTGAAAGATAGAGGTGCCAGATGGCCAAAGATCTTCATGAGGAAAGGCAAAGGGGTGAAGCTCACGGTGGAGATCTTGCCTGGCACGTGCAAAGCCCTGGCTTCCTCCCCAGAACTTCAAAAATAAAAACAAGCAAGACAAAAAAGAAAGGTAGGTGGAGTTACACCTTTGACCAATATTTAGTATCTTTTTAAAATGTGACCGTGGTAAGAGTAGGAACCTCCTGTTTTGAAATGCCTAAATAAGTAGAGCCAAGATCTCACCCGTGTCTGTCAGTTTTATAAACACTTATGGGATAGGCTTTATGATGGGTATCGGAGTATCTATACGATGATCAAGTTTTCCTTAGTAAGTTCATCAGATGATGAAATAGCAAAGGATTCTTACTGGGAGGAAAGTCACAGGGTCATAGGAGAGTGGGAGCAAGAGGGTAATTGGTGCAGTGGGCCCTAGCGCAAAATCACTGTAGCCCCAGCCCTGGCGAACACGGAAATGTGTGGCATCGTGGGACAGATGTTCTCACAAAGGAGTGGAGAAACAGTGAAATGAAAGAGGGAGCACTTTGTTGGCCTGGCTGCTAGGAAGGCTGGGGGGTGTTTTTATTGTGAGCTGTTTTGGCGGGGACCAAGGATGGATCTCAGAACTTTGAGCTTGTGAGGCACATGCAGTGCCACTGTGCTAAATCCCCAGCCCAAAGGAGGATTTTTTAAAGGAGGCTTTGAAGAATAAATAGGATCTTTATATATAGGAAAGGGAAGTCCTCTGACCAAATCTAAAGGAGTAATGTATGTTGCAGGTGCATGGAGAACACAGCCCTGTTTTATGCCTGGGTTCTCCATGACTGCAAGTTGACTCACAGCACAGGGACTGAGGGGGCATGGAGGGTAGTTATAAATATCTCTTCCAAAAAGAGTTAAACCAACCGTTTATTAAGTCACCACTGAGAGTGACTAAATAAAAACACTATTGAATAATTATTTTTATCAAAATACTTAAATGAAAAATCCACTCACTTTCGGAGAGGACATGGTTTGCCTTATACACGTCTTTCCCTTTCCTCAATTTCTATTCTCTTGGCTGCCTTGTTCCCTCCCAATTCTTCGGGAGAAAGAGCCAGGTCCTGCGTGTGCCACGAGCCACGAACCTGGGTGCAGCCTGCTCTCTGCTCTTGACAGCTGTGTGACCTCAGCCAAGTCTCTGGCTTTCTCTGGGTCTCGATTGAATTAGAAGCTTTGTAAGGCCCATGTCTTCCACTGTGTCCTCTGGTTTTCTGCAGGAAGTTCACCAGGCCTTCTTACACCACGGGATACTTCATGGATGAGAAATCCCAAAATAATGGCTAAGCAGGGGAGTGGTCAGTAAGAGAGGAGCCTTGAGCCACATCTCCTAAGCAGTGGCCTAGAGGATACGGAGCAGGAAGGTAGTCCGTCCTTGCACCACTGAGGCTGGGTGGGGAGCAGCTTTCATGGAGGGAGGAGGAAGCCAGAGCAGAAGGTCACTTCCCTACCTTGTGGATAGGCAGTGGGTCCCGAGTAACCTCTGCAGAGCACTCTGAGGCCGCATCAAGTTCCCACTTCCACCCCAGCTCCCAGCAGCAGCCTTGGACCACAGCCCCCGAGTCCTGTGTGCCACCTCGCCCTCTGCAATGGTGCAAGCTCCTGAGCCCCAAACTGCGCCCTTCGGCCATTGTCATCTTTGGGTGAGAGGAAAGTTCCCCCAATTGTTAGAAATCGCCCTGCCTCCCATCACAGGTAGCTGGAACACACAGAGTGAAGACAGGCGGCAGGTGGGACCCTCAGACCTGTAAGTCTTCAGGGGAAGGGGTGGAGCCTGGGGCCTCTTCCCTTGGAGACCTGCTCGCCAGGCGGGGGCTCCTCACTGTGTCCATGCGACCTCTACCTGGGTGTCCGCACCCAACCGGATTTGGTTACCAGTGGGCTTTTCCAGTGTTGTTCCCGACTTAGACATTTATGGGGGTCTTAGGACAGCAGACAGGGAAACCCCAGTGTCCTGAAAGACATACCTGGTGGTGTGAGCCGGGGGACCGGGGCGCATTTTCTCTTGCTGGTCAGTATTCTCCTCTACTAGAAAAGTGACTGCGAAGAGGATGTTAGGCTCCTTTAAAGTCTAGCTGGTAGGCTTTTTCGAAAGAGCTGGGGCTCCTGCCTCTGGCATCTACTCAGAAAGTCTTGGATGTAACCATAGATGCAGTGTTTTCTTCAAATACCAAGAGTAGGACCAGAGTGGCACAAATGAGAAAGATTCGCCTGTGCAAGCGATGTGGAACTTTGATGAGTTTGTTTGGGGGAATATTTGTAATCACTTACTTGTTGTCAAGCACCTCTGGCTGGCTGCTGGTAGCGAGAATGGGGTTTCCATTCTGGAACTTTCTCTGCAGACCCCCTGACTTGGCTGTGTCTGGCCAGGAAGACTGTGGTGTGGTGACATCTCCCAGTTAAGTAAGAATCATTTGGCTGAAACAGACCCAGGCCACTGATTGCTGCCATGGAAAAGTTGTCCACTGCTGTACTGACTTTTGAGCTTAAGATGTGGTTTGAAATGGGGCTGCCTTTAAAAGGGACCTTGTATTTCATCATATTCCAAGCCTGATTTTGTGATTTCCTAAAATTCCTACTGTTATTCTTGGAGGAGTTTTCAATCCTTGGAAAAAATCCAAACACAGGTAAATTAGAATTTATTTTGGGCTGTGCAAACAAACCATTGGCCACGGTGTGACTCCACAGCGGGAAGAGAGACGCTGTTGGTGTCCGGAGTTGGGCTCGAGGAGGAATGGGCCAGCACGGATGTGGCAGCCCTGCTCCTCGGCCAGGCTTGTGGGGTTGGTCTGCGGGGCTGCCTGGCCACAGCTTAACAGATTCCCAGAGTTTATCAGGGGCAATTCTTGATGTGATTTTTAGAAGGGGCCAATTTGGAGGCAGGAAGGAACAAAGAGGCCAGTGAGCTTACCATAATACCAGGGAGAGGTAGTTTCACATTTGAAGCTCGGAAATACCGTGATCGGTGAAGAATGTCTCCCTCACGGAGCACATGACCTTAGCAACCCTGAGGCTTGACCAGGGTTGGCCCCTGTGGCCGAGTGCTAGCCTGGGTCAGAGAGGACAAGGACACTGCTGAGGCGAGGGCAGCACTTTCCAGAGCCTCCACAGCACCCAGACTTCCCATTGTTCAGTTAATCGCTGTCCCAAGTCTCTGGACAGGCAGCTGCCCACCCACTCACACTCTGGTGACTCACCTAATCCAGCCCCCTAGGGGAACTTTGCTTGTCTTACAGCCTGGACAAGAGAATTTAGAATGGACAGGGACCAAAGTCTCAGCTGGATAAGGAAGCCACCATAATTCACTCAGCGCGCGTGACCTCCGGGCAGAGGCAACCGTGAGAGCCTGGATGAGAAGGAAGAGACTGAGGGTGCTAAGCATAAAAACCATATGCCGAGTGGGTCCTTAGAGTACTAAGAGCCATCGCTGTGTGGGTGCTGCTGGTTTCAGGACTCAGCAACAGACCTGCAGGGCCTGCCGTGGACTTGCTCACAAGCCGTGTGTGAAATGGACACAGAAACGCGGTTTCAACCTGGGCGGTGAGCGAGGTGGTGAAGGAACACGCAGGGTGCTGAGGGTCACGGGGACGCTTCGGAGATGCTGTGCTGACTGAGCCATCTTGAAGGATAAGGGGAAATGAGGCAGGTAAAGGAGAAAGTGGTGTTGCACTGAGAGGGCCCAGAGCCAATAAGAGCACCTGAGGTGAGATAGCACAGGAAACCAGCTGCAGAAGTGTCAGGGCCGGGTGCAGCATGAAAAGGCAGTGAAAAGACTGCTAAAGGTACCGAATATAGAACTTCTCCGTCCTTCCAGGGGGACAGGGTGTGTCTCTTGCTTCTCCATACGGTGCTTTTTTATTTGCTGTTTCATGGTGGTATAAATAGAAAAATATTAAAACTTTAAGTTACTAGCATGAGTTTTATCATTCATCGTTACATGGTGCAATGTCAGTTTTGTTTGTTTAGTCTTTCATTGTTCTTTTGCGGTACTGGGGATCAAACCCGGGCAGGGCTAAGCTCTGTCCCAAGTCCTTTTTATTTTATTTGGAGACAGGATCTCACTAAGTTGCCCAGGCTGGGTTTGAACTTGCGATCCTCCTGCCTCAGTCTCTGGCATACTGTAGTTGAGTGTGATTACAGGTGGGCACCACAGTGCCTGGTGTACACATAAGCTTTCAAGGCAAACATGCGATCTTTTAATGTATGTACAGAATCCATCAAATGCCCAGTGACTCGCTGCACACGACTCACCCACCTGTCCCTGCCACACTTGATCCGTGTACATGGACCCACATGCCCTCCTTCAGCTACTGTGGGAGGAAGGACTAGAAAGAAAAGCAACTGTAGGTGCCCGTCTTCCCTCCTCTTCTGTGTCATGCTCCACATGAGCTGCTATCTAACACAAGCAAGAGCAGGCAGGGTCCTTCTTTGTATTTTCCAGCCAAGCTCTGATTGGTATGTGAGTGTGGCTCCAAGGCCATGTATTTACTGTGTGCTCAGCTTGAGTCTGCTGAGCTCCCTGCCTGAGGATCCCCCCAGAATCCCATGTCCAGTGGGCACAGCAAATCCTATATGCAAACAGGGGCAGAAAGACAGACGTGGGTGTCTAGCTTCCTCCTCTGTTCATATTTGTCCCCTGTCCTGTTAAACTTCGCTTATAAAACACAACTGCAAGGGTAAATGAAGAATTTCAGGAGAGCGACAGCAGAGCATTAAACCACAGGCAAATCATTCTGAGGGGCACCTGTGTGACTGCCCAGATCACATGCCCATAAAGCCAGCACTGGGCGTAGCACCCTCGGGGACGCCCAGTCCACACAGCTAGTGAAAGATCTTGGCCAGATTCACCCCAAGATGGCTTCTCATAGTCTTAAATTTGATTGCTTTGGGGCCCCTGCTCCTCTGGCCTCCTAGACTCTGGCGCCACCTGTTGTCTTTCTGCCTGGTCCCTGGAGGCATTGAGGTGAAGAGGAAAGAAAGGATGCAGTCCCTTGAAGAGTGAGTGGAGAAGGGGGTATCAGGGGGACCCAGGTTTCTGGCTTAGTAGGTAGTGGTCTCTCTCTCTCTCTCTCCCTCCTCTTTATCTTTTTCTCTGTCTCTCATCTGTCTCTCCCTCTCTTGGTACTGTGGTGGTACTGGGGATTGATTCCAAGTTCTTCATACTGAGCTACATTCCAAGTTCTTTTAAATTTTTTAAATTTTGAGACCAGGTTTTACTAAGCACTAAACTGCACAGTCTGGGCTCAAACTAGCAATCCTCCTGCCTCCGCCTCCCAAAGTGCTGGGATTATAGACATGCATCACCATGTCCAACTCAAATGGATTTCTTTTTTTAACCCATCAGGTTTGAGGATCAGGAGAACACCCAGGAATACCTCAAGTAGGCTATTAGATGTCTGATGCTCAGAAACAAGACCTGGGCTGCAGTCATCAGTAAGAGCTGAGCTTGCCCAGTGAGTGCCAGAGGGCAGAGAGGAGAGGGGCAGAAGTGGAGCTCTGAGGCACAGTGTCTGGAAGGGAGCTGAGCTATCCCGAGAACTGGAGAAGATAAGGCTGGGGAGAGGGCAGGGACCGGAGTCGGTGGCAGGTGTGTGGAAGAGAGCAAAGGAGACCCTCCTGAGGTGAGTGTGGGTACCAGGGGTGGCCCACAGGTTCTCACCCAAGGAGAGGCTTGGCTGCAACATGAGGACCAGAGGGCACCCCTGGGGGGCAGTGTCAAGCAGGCAAGGCCGCTGTGGGCCAAGGGGTAATGGTGTACAGCCATTGTGGGTGAAGAGGGGCACCTGCGGAGACACAAGCCAGGGGCGCTCACAGCTGAGGGAAGGTGGGGAGGCTGATGTGGATTTTAGGATGCTGAGATTCAAGAAGGTTTATGTGCTGAGGACAGAGCTGCTTCTTTTGAAGGAGGCCAGCTGCCTGGTGGGACTACTGATAAGTGAGTTAATCCATAGAGCATGTTGGTAATGTTGGCCGTCACTTTCACCACTGTCCTTGGCAGCCCCACTCCGGGGGAACCCAGATGACTCACAGACAGCACCACTCTCTGTGCAGTTCCTCTGAACTGCCTCCCATCCTCTGACATTAACTTTGAGGAGGAGACAACACACTGCTTCTCTCCAAGGCTGCTGTCTGCTGCCAAGGGCGGGAGCCTCTGAGCCGCCCCAGCCTCTCAGGGCGGGGTGGTATATCTGGACCCCATGGCCTGGAACTCCTCCCTTGCTCCTGTCTTCAGATGCTCTGAAACCACACACCTTGGTTCTGCCAATCCTGCCTGGGCTCATCCACCCTGTAAGGCCGCTAGTGTCTACTGGATCTCAGGCCATGTGGAAATACGTCCTAAGATCTCGAGCATGGAGACCCCCAAGCCTGCAAACTAGGCTCCCTTCTTCCTACAGGAAGTAAGGACACCTCCCTTAACCTCAGAAACTGACTCCATTTACATTAGTTTCCTGTGCCTTCAAATTGCCCTGTCTCCTGATTAGACATGACAGAAATTTACTGTTTTAACCTCTTCTGGAGGCCAGAAGTCCAAAATTACAAATTTACAGGTTTAAAAAAATCATGGTATCAGAGGGCTGGTGTCTTCCAGAGGTTCTGGAATCCATTTCTTGCCTTCTCTAGCTTCCTGTGACTGCCAACATTCCTTGGCTTGTGGCCAATCACTCCAGCCTTTCCTCCATCATCACGTCGCCAACTCCTCTTCTGTAGTCACATCTTCCCAGGCCTCCTTGTTAAAAGATACGTGTGACTGCACTAAAGACCCACTCATATAATCCAGGATAAACTCCTCAAGATTCATATTCCTTCTCTTTCCCAGGCTGGCCTTAAACTTGTGATCCCCTTGCCTCATCCTCCCAAGTAGCTGGGATTACAGAGGTGTACCACCATCCCCGCACTCCTCAGGACTTGACTGAATCATATCTGCAGATTCCCTATAAGGTCACATGCTCAGGTTCCAGGAATTAGAACCAGAGCATCTGCAGGGACAGTGGACTCTGCAAGCCCTCTTGTGAAGTAGGCAGGGCAGGCATTATACTTGTTTGACTGCTGGGAAAGTCTAAATTCCATGACCCTATGGAGGCAACACAGACTTTGGAGTCAGGGCTGGGCCACAACAAAGGCCAGGCCGTTGGCTCCAAGTCTGGGCACATCTGCACCTCACATTAGGGTCCTGCCATTGAGAGCCTCAGTGTGCAGACAGGACCCTGGAGGGACCCGGGGGCCAGTCCAGGTCGCCCACATGTCAGAACTCAAATGAGCCCTGGCTTCAGGAGCCCAGCTGCAGTTTCCATGCCTGGCCAGCTCGGTGGCACAACTGTGGGAACCCAGCAGAAGCAGCTCTCCTAACCTGGCCATTTGGAGGCTTTGGGGCATGGCTGGAAGATGCTTTTGAGACAGGAATCGGTGTCCTTGCTGGGCTTTGCCAGGAGAAAAGGGCACATGCAAATCGCTCCATAAGTACAGCACGGGAAGGCCTCTCCACTGGCAGACAGGTCCCCATATAGTGCCAGGGAATGAGATCTTTTCCATCAGAGTCTGCTGCTGGGCTTAGCCAGAGACTTCGATTTTATTTTCTTGACCAGATGAGCTCAGTTGTGGGAGAAGGAGGCATTGGCATGTGGGTTTTGTTGTTTGTCACATGGAGACTGGATCTCTCTCTGCATTGTTAGAGCTGGACCAAGAAACCTCATGCAGAGCTTCCCAAGCTGGCCAGCTACACCCGTCTGTGGGGCGTGCCTGGAAAACAGTGTTTGTCCAAAGCTGCCCAGACTCAGGGCCAAGGACACACCAGGCTCCCCCATCTGGCCAGCTGCAAGCCTCGGGCTCCTTTCTCAGACCATTTCTGGGGAACAGACATGCAGTATGATCACAGTGCTGTACAAGGTAGATGTTTGAATTTAGAAGTTTATTACAGTAAATGACACACTGCCATTAATCCCTAGCAAAACACTCCCCCTTGGTTTGAACACACTTAACCCCATCATTCCTGTCACACCCTAACGCAGTTCCACAAGTCTTTTTTCATATGTTTGTGAGGTATGATCAAAAACACAGTGTTGCGTGCCATTGAAAAGAAAGGTAGGCTCGTAAAAACGTTACAGGGGGTCCTCGTCCATCTTATTTACCAGACCTGGCACTGTGTGACTTCCGGCCCTTCCCCAAAGCCAACATGGCCAGGAAAGATAAACATTTTAAACTGATGTGGGCATCGAGGCAGCGCATCTGAAGACACTTATGAAAGAGGACTTCCAGAACTGCTTCAGAAAGGGGCACGAACAATGGGACATTGTGTTTGCAGTGGCGGGGAGGCATTTTGAAGGGATTAATGTCAATGTGTCTTTTACTGCAATGGTATTTTTAAAAATGTAAACATTCACTATTTTTCTTCCATCACACCCCATTTGGACATGGGGTGACAAATGGAATCAAGAGGACCCTGAGTCCAGACTGTAGGCCCGTGTTCCTTTTGTCTCAGAGGAGTGCCTAGAACCAGTATTCTAATCACCATTCCTTATCTGGTCTTCCAGTCTTGATGGCCAGCAGCAGTGGGAGGGTAGCATGTCAGGGTCTGCTGTCCCTGCGGCCACAAGGGATGGAGGGGGCCAGAAGGGACAGGGAGCAGGATCCACCTAGTTGCCTTTTCCTGTCTCCTCTGTAGCCCACTAGTTATGGGGACAGCAAGGGCACATGCCCTTGAGAGTCAAGTGTGACTTTAGTACCATGCAAGTCCATGTTCAAAAGCAATGTTAAATAAAAACTATCACAGGCTTTCAAGTTGGTCTAGAACCCACAATTGTTTTAGTGGCCTTTTAGGACCCCTGGGTACTGGACCACTCTGAAGGATGTTGCTGAGTTCCTGTCCCATTGGGACTGACTTAAACTTTGAAGAAGACTCCAGCGCTGAGAGTGAGCTCCTTGTGCAGGCACTTGGGACGCTGCCCCTGCAGTTGCCCAGCAAGGGACCCTAGTGTCTTGCTCCCAGCAGTGGCTGGGCATGGACTTGAGGACAGCTCTCTAGGCCCTGCCGGGTGACCTCAGTGTACAAATGTCCACCGTATCTGCAGGGCTGTCCTGAGCTGTTAGCTGCTGGTATTCAGTGTTCCCTCCCGTTTGCACCCAGCAGAGTGCTCACCTCTGCTCATTTCTCACACAGCCATGCGCTCCTGCAAGTGTCAGGCCATCTGTTGGCTCCTGCCACTTGCGAGACACCATGAGCTCTGGGTAGAAAGAGCACAAGGAGGAGGAGCCACAGCCCCAACTCCCCTGTGCTCACATTCTGGTTGGGGTGGACATGGAGGAGGAGAGAGGCACAGGCACTGGGGAGAGCAAGAAGATATGTCCAGTAGGGGAGGTATATGCATGGTACCGTGGAGCAGGATGGAACGGAGCGTAAGGACAGACTGGCTTTCCTGAGGGCGTAAGTCTTAAGTCCTTGAGAAAGAGGGTCAAAAGTCAGAGAACAGGAACAAAGCATGCTGGCGTGACAGAAACAGATGACACTGGAAGGATGTCTGGGATCAGGCGACAGGGCCAGTGCAGGCTGCCATTCAGATCAGGAAGTTTCAGGTGTGGGGGTTATTGGATCATTCCAATACCCATCCTCCTCTTCTCCCCTAGGAAGGTGCAAGGACACCCTCTCCATGATCACAGGACCGACTACCCAGAACACATACGGGCGGAATGAAGGGGCCTGGATGAAGGACCCCCTAGCCGAGGATGAGCGAATCTATGTAACCAACTATTACTATGGCAACACCCTGGTAGAGTTCCGGAACCTGGAGAACTTCAAACAAGGTATGTTTCGGGGGCCCAACTCAGAAAACTTTCCTCTGCCCCACTGCCCTCTGGTTTTGTTGGTTGGCTTGTTGACTGGTTTTTACAGTGCTGAGAATTAAACCCAGGACCCTTGCACTGCATTATGTCACCAGCCCTTTAAAAGTTTTGTATTTATTTTGAGACAGGATCTCAATCACTAAATTGCCTGGGCTAGGCTCAAACTGGAGAACTTCCTGTCCCAGCCTCCCAGAATGCTTGGATTACAGACATTCATCACCGTATTGGATTTGTCCTATGTCTTAACCATGGCCAGACCTCTTTGGGTGGTGGCAATAAATGAGACAAGTGACACTTCTGGTGGTGAAAGGACCTTTCCTGGGAATGTGGCCCCCCTTCCACCCTATAGGAGCCAGCCTACAAGCTGAGCTCAAACCTACCCAAGGGGTAATGAAGTTGAAAATTAAAGACACACAGAAACAAGTTAAAATCTGGTGGGAACCAGAGGGCTCATGCCTCCCTTCAGCATAGAGCTCCAAATGACTGGCGCACCTTGGCTTTATTCACTCAGACACAGGCACGAGCAATTACAGTTCCACAGGCTTCATCTGTCTCCCACCCTCCATGGTACCTCTCCGGGTAAACAACTTTTTGACTTCTCCTCAGTGCTCACCAGGAGGCCAGTTAGGCCTCATCTTCCCATCTGATCTCCACACTACCCTCCTTCACATTCTCTATTCCCAGCTCTTCTCTTTCCCAGCTCCTGGGACATGGGATGACCTCGAGTCCTGCCAGAAGACGGCAGTAAAACATCCTCCTTTCCCCATAGCCCTCAACAGTTAGTTTACAGATCACACTCAGATATTAGCGCTTTAGATCCTTGAAGGCCCGAGTAAGGTGGAAAGGAATTGCTCTTGCTATGTAACAGATGAGAATCCCAAGGTGCAGGATAGTTAAGTGATTTGCAGTGGAGAGTGCAGAGCTGAGACAGGAACCCAGGTCCGTAGGCCCTGCTGATGGCTCATCCCCTCCCAGGATCCATCAGGCCCATCCACAACACTGCCCTCAAGGCCCCACCTTCTTGCCACCCACAGGTCGCTGGAGCAATTCCTACAAGCTCCCATACAGCTGGATCGGCACCGGCCACGTGGTGTACAATGGCGCCTTCTTTTACAACCGGGCCTTCACTCGTAACATCATCAAGTATGACCTGAAGCAGCGCTACGTGGCTGCCTGGGCCATGCTCCATGACGTGGCCTATGAGGAGGCCACGCCCTGGCGGTGGCAGGGCCACTCAGACGTGGACTTTGCTGTGGACGAGAATGGCCTGTGGCTCATCTATCCTGCCCTGGATGATGAGGGCTTCAGCCAGGAGGTGATCGTCCTGAGTAAGCTCAATGCCGTGGACCTGAGCACACAGAAAGAAACCACTTGGCGCACAGGGCTGCGGCGGAATTTCTACGGTAACTGCTTCGTCATCTGCGGGGTGCTGTATGCTGTAGACAGCTACAACCAGCGAAACGCCAACATCTCCTACGCCTTCGACACCCACACCAACACACAGATAGTCCCTCGGTTGCTGTTTGAGAATGAGTATTCTTACACCACCCAGATAGACTACAACCCCAAGGACCGCCTCCTCTATGCCTGGGACAATGGCCACCAGGTCACCTACCACGTCATCTTTGCCTACTGACACCCTAGTCCCCGGGAAAAGAAGCAAAGAGGGGCCGCTAGCACCTTGTGTGTGTGTGCGTGGGTGTATGTGCATGTGCGTGAGTGTGCAGGTGGGTATGTGTTGTTTAAAATATATATTATTTTGTATAATATTACAAATGTAAAATAGACAGTTTGGGTCTATTTTTTTTTTTAATGTGGATTGTAGATCAATCCATACGCATATGTGCTGGTCTCACCCTCCACAGTTTATATTTTTGCGCAAATGAACGTCTCCTTTTGACCAGTAGCCCCTTCCCTTGGTGGCCCCCACCCCTCCAGCTCCCAGGTCTCAGCTGTTGCAGGTTTCTTCATCCAGGTCTTGCAGCAGACAGTGCCAGGGCAGGAGTAAAGGAGGAAAGTGGCAGGAAAAGTTTCATGTATTGGAGAAGTTCTAAAAACCCAGAGAAATGCTTTTTTTTTTTTTTTAAATAAAGGAGAAGTTTAAAATCTTCCTCCAGTGTGCTCTGTTTAGTAGGGATGTGTCTAGCCAGTGGATGGGTGCCTCTCCTGACTGTGTCCCCCGGAAGTGATCTGCTGTGTCCAACTGCAGGCCCAGGAGCTCCTTCTCAAGCTGACCCTGGGTTTTTAAAAATGTTGTGACATCAGTCCTTGACACACACAATGACTTTAAGGACATTTAAACATTAGACTTCTTGATTCACTCTGTTCTCTTCAAAGCCAGGAATATCTAGTTCTTATGAGATATCTTTCCAGTCTACGGCCGTACCACCCCGAATGCGCCCGATCTCGGACGCTAAGCAGGGTCGGGCCTGGTTAGTACTTGGATGCGAGATGTCTTTCCACACAGATAACACTGTCTGGACTCTTCTTCTGCAGTAGGAAAAGCTGCCTCTGGTCTCCTGTAAGATCTTTTCACTTCAGTCCCATGGTTGGGGTGGACCTGGTAGAAGGGAAGGAAACTTGGTTGCAGGATGGTTGGCCAAGTTTCGAAGGTCCTTCCTTTGCACTTCAGAGCAAACTGGATGAGGTTCAGCCGCTGAATCTCTGTGGAGAATTACCTTAGTATGACATCTGGAAAGACTCCAGGGCAGAGGTTCAGTCAACTTTTTGTGCTGGGTCTATTGGCAGGTGTGTGAAACCCTCAAAAAGGAGCTCCAAGGTAGCCCCAAAGGAGTTCTATAGCTCCGAAAAGAGATGTAACAAATGGCAGGGAAATAAGCCAACCTTGAATCTGTTGGTTGCTGCCTTGAGTCTTTTCTTTTTCGTTAGGAGACATTTTTTATTGTGAAAGAATTTTAGATTCCCAGAAAGTTTACCACATTGCTAGAGAGCTTCGACATACCCGTCATTCAGTTAGTCCCAGTATTAGCATCTTACATAATAAAGGACTTAGTCAAAACTAAGAAGCCAACATGGCTAAAATATTGTCGGCCTGGATCAGTGAAGTTTCTGCAATCATCTGGAGCATTTTCTTCCTGTGTTTTAAGGCCACTGTTTTGCTGCAGAGACAACGCTTTTTCTGAGAAATACCTCTTTCTGGCTTCCTCTGACGTTTTCCTCCAGGTCCTTTCTCTCTGCTTTCCCTTCATAGGCTTGATTAAGTTCAAGTTAGACATTTTGGGCAGAAGATTTCACAACGGTGCTGTGAACAGAATTTTCCACATTCCCTACTGTCCCTCCCTTGTCAGCCTCACCTGGTAAACCCGCCACACCTATTCTACCTGACTCCTGGGTCTCTTTCCACTCTCACTGCTGACAGATGTATCTGGCTTTGATCATATCTCAGTAACCAATGGGCACACACCAGATCTCCTGGGTGATGATCAGCGAGCAACTTGACTTTTCCCCATCATTGTCCCCTAAATACACTGTATTTGGTGGTCCCGTTCTTTTCCTGCTCCTGTAGGAAAACTTGGACAGGCCCCTTGTCTTCTTTGGGTTATTAAAAAGTCCTAAACCCTACAGGTTTATTTGAGTAACTCAAAGGGCTAGTCCACTTTAATAGTCAACACGTTGAACTGGATTTCAGGTTGCTGCCCCAGCCCTGTCTGTCCCTACCGAAGCCTGTTGTAGATAGGAATTCTGGCTGGATTTGGTGTTGATCCCTCCAGAGGGGAGCAGGAGAATGAACAGAGGGACAAAAGGGGAAAAAAAACAAACACTTGACTGATAAAGTTCTGTGGTCCAGAGAGATATTTAACGTGTTCTCCTGAGGGTGGTTTGGTTTTGTTTTGTTTTTGCAGTCCAGGGGATGGAACCTAGGGGTACTCTCCCGCTGAGCCACACTCCTAGCCCTGTTTAATTTTTACTTTGAGATAGGGTCTTGCCCGGGCTGGCCTCAAAGTTGTGGTTCTCTTGCCTCAGCGTCCTGAGCAGCTGAGATGATGGTGTGTACCACCACGCCTTGCTTCTGTGAGTTCTTTTCTGAACTGCCTTGCCTTTTGCTGGGGACACCTTGTCATTTTCTCTTTTCATGGACTAACATGTCTCCATTCTGGCCAGCTGTCCACCCCTTCCTGAGCACCTGGACAGCTCGTGCTGTCTCCAGCTGCATTCTGCTGAAATCTCTGGCCTCTAAATTGCCAAATTGGACAGGACCCACAGTGACCCCAATCATAGCCACATCTGGTTCACAGAATATTCGTATGCATTATTTATCCTGACAAAGTCTGCCATTGCAGGTTGGTCCCCAGCTAAGTCATCTTTGCTGACAAGTAGCCAGCCAGCCCATCTTCCTTCCTTAGGTCTCTCAAAAGGGAGTCAGTCACTGGTCCACCATGGCCCCCAAGCTACAAACCACCCCCCCAAAAAGAAAAGCATAGATAAAATGTCCCAAGTGGCCAAATTAAAGCTCTCTCCTCTGAACCTTCCCTGAAGTGCAGGTACACCCCACCCCAGGGAGAGGGAGGAACTCAGCAAAGCTCTCTCCAGAACAATCTTCACTCTCTTGAGTTTTTCCCCAACTCTCAATACTTTTATGTTTTAATGTGGGTAAAGAGTTTAGAAGTCTCTGACCGATTTCTGGACTCCTCCCTGACACTGCGCATGGCATGGCCCACCCTTTGGAATGTGAGATCTGGTACCTCCTGGGGCCTCTGTTGCTCTCCCACTTCCACATCCTTTGCTAATTCCCCAGTTCCTCATGTCAGAACCCCTGGCTCTTCTTAATATCTCAGACTGTTTTCAAGAACCAGACCAAGCAAAGGCTTGTCCAGTTCCTCAGTCAGAGCAACAGGAGCCCCTACTACGTACACAGCATCAAGTGTGTTGGGTTTTTTGTTTTGCTTTCCTTGAGACAGGGTCTTGCTATGTAGTTCAGGCTGGCCTTGAACTCATTATATAGCAGAGGCTGGCCTCTAACTTGAAGTGAACCTCCTGCCTCAGCCTCCTGAGCGCTGGAATTACAGGCATGCAGCACCAGTCCCGGCTGGGTTTTTTTTTTGTTGTTGTTCTTATGTGTGAGCAAGTGTCCTTTGCTCAATGAGTCCCCCAGAAGGTGGAGGCTGCTCCTTATCCACTTGGGACTTCAAAGCACTATAAAAAGTCTATCCCTGGTCATTAGGGATCTGGGGAATGAATGAGGAATGTATTTGGGCCACACAAAATTCAGATTAGTGACTTCATAAACCAGAACCTAGGGAAAGCCATAGATCTTCCTGCGGCATATTTTCAAGGAGCCATTCACAAATGGTCTGTTCCTCCAGGTTCTCCCACCACAGGGTCTTAGTCAAAGCTCAACAACCTAGCTGGTCTTAGCATGGTCATGTGGAAACACAGGGAAGCTGACAATCAAGTTGGGCAGACTTCTGGACACTCACTGAGAGGGGACCCTGCAACGGCCAAGAGTTGTCCACCCTGTCACCAGATAGTGTGGGTCCTTGCTTTTTGTAATGATGCAAATTGAAACAAAAGCACGGATTTACAGAAAAACAAAGTTACAGTTGCTGGGAGGCCAGTTTTCAAGGACCAGGTGATGGACGGGGGTCCTGTCACTCATTACCTCAGTCCTGGTGTCACGGTTCTGGAATGTTTATGACTGAGCAGTGGTTCCATTCTCAGGAAAGGATTGCCGCCCTTTGCAGGGGTCTCAGTCACATGGTACTGGAGGGCAGTCAGTCTTCCAACTGCTAGAAAGGGGGACAGTGAGGGCAAAAGAGAAAAAAAGACAAGAGAGACATGAGTAAATTTCAAAGCATATGGAGGCCTGGGAGGCCAGTGCCTTAGAGCAGGCGAAGACCAAGAGTCTCAGAGGAAGCCATTGTTTATTGGGCACACACAATAATCAGAGGGAGCTCAGTTCTTAGATGGTGATGGCAATCCTAGGACAATGAGGGACTTATGCTGCTGAGGATCTTAGGTCATGAGGGTCGCAGGTAGAGGAGGACTGTAAGGAGAGCTTTCTTACCATGGTAGGTAGGAGGAGTTAAACTGATAAGGAATTTGTCCCTCCCTAGGTGAAACCTTTCTCTTTTTCCTCAGTTCTCAAGGAAGCAGGACATCTTTCACAGCATCATGGGACCATTGAGGTCTCAGCTGTGACCAGAGGCCAAAGTGGAGTTCGTATCATGCCATAGCTAGCCTGTAGGCAGGAAAACTGGGCCCAATCATGATTTAGCTGTGAAATGATTTTTTTCCTAAAATTATGTAGAATTGCTCCTGACAATATGGGGGCTATGCCTTTCCTGGAATCCAGGTGATCACAGGTTTGGGGAAATGACTGGAGGCTTCAGGATATAGCCACATGGCCCTGGAAATCCCCCATCCTGGTATCCTCAGTCTTGAATGGGAGAGGATAAGTGTACAGGATTAACTGAGAAGAGACTTGCCTCACAATTTATAGTTGTCTGAGTAGCCCACCAGGATTATAACAGCCCCAATAATAAATTAGAGGGGCAGAGTTTAATGAAAGGAAGCCACAGTATTTGTAAAAGAGAATAAGGAAGGGGGAGTAGATCGGTACCTTGATAAGAATCAGAGCTGGGGCTCCAGAAAGATGGAGAACCCATGACCCCTTTGTTTTCAGCTGTTTTTATAGGGGGAATGAGTGACCCTGTTCCCTTCACCAAGAACTGGATTGGCTTTGGAGCACCTCTGCCTGGCGTCATTTCTTCCGGCAGTCCATGTGCAGCTGTTTTGGCCTGTCCATTTACTTATCTCTGGCCTGTCTTTTAAGGCCTTCTCTTTGGGGTGGGCAGCTAGTTGGCAAGGGGGTGCCTTGTTCTTGAACTCAGTAAGGGGTGCGTGTGTATCTACTGTACTCTATAATGACCCCAGACTGAATAATACAGTGACTCTAGAGTGAATACAGATGTATATAAGTGTGTATGTTAGCGCATAGGTGTAAGTACACACTGGGGGAGGCTCATTGTGCACCTCGCTTTCACTCTGTGTCCTGCCTATCGGCTCTTTTTCTGATCTCTTGGTACAAGTCCCAAGGCCATTTGGTGCCTTTCTTAATCTTTTTTTCTTTTTCTACCCATCTCTGACTTGCTTCCCAAGGGAATCTCTCTAGTAAAATTTGTTTTTAACTCCTTCTAGTCAGGATTAGCTAGAAGACCTAAGGAGGCCCCTATTTTATTTATGTATTTATTTATTTATTTTGCCTACAGACCCCCGTTCCTACAATGAAAGCCAGACTTTGTTCTGCTTTTAGTCACCTATTAGGCATTTGTAGGCCCAAGTGAAGAGTCATGCTTCATAGCAAAAATGGTTTTTAAGTCCCTGGCTATCCTAAGAGAAAACACAAATCAAGCTTTTAAAGAGCAGCAGATAAGAGCTGAGATTTCACCTTCACCCCTATAGTGATCCTTGACTGTGCTACTCTTCTTGTGCAAATAAAACAGGCTGTGTTGACCTACTTCTGAGAGAGAAGATCCTGGTTTACTCCTTCGGTAGGTGTCCCCATTTAGTGTTCTGAGACCTGTTTTTCCAATCCCTCACACATGACCTGAATTTTATACGGGCCCTGGACCTGATCAGTACACTTAGAGGATGTTATACAAGCATGTGTGGATCGTATCTACAGCTAATGATTAAGAAAGTGAGAGGAAAAAAAGTCATGTCTTCTTTGCTTTTCAAGTAGCCTCCAACTGCCTGTTTGCAGCCTGCTGATGACTTTCTACCTAATATTATGACTGTGTCACCCTCACGGTCCTCTCTAAGCCAGTTCCTGACCTGTTCATCCCCCGTTATCAAGGCCTCCATGAGGATGCTGGGCTGCATCCCCTATTTGAAATTATGTCATGGAATTGTGGCCAGCGGTCCAACCAGTTAAACAACGATCAGGAAACATGGCCACGTGGGGTTTCAGTGAGCATAATTCAGTCTCTGGAGCCTACATCCTGGGATCCTTGCTTGCAAGCCATAAAAATAGAACTCTGGTAGCTTAAGCAAAATGAAATTTAACTGGAAAGATTCTGGGAAGTCTGCAGACCCCAGTGCAAATCTGGAAAATTCGGCCATGGGAAGGACAAAGCAGGCCAGGTCTGGGCAACAGAGATCTGTGACTTGTCTTTTGAAGAAAACACCCTCCTGGGAGCCTCGGTTTTAAATGCCTATGGGCCCCATTGTCTCCATTCAAATTGCAGATTTCCAGGAGAGTGTCTGATTAGTGAATTCGGCTGGAAAGCAGACCTCACACCCAGGGTGGAGCTCTGTGATTGACAGCCCCACCCTCATCACCCCAATTCAGGAAGGGCCAGTTCCCCTAGGAAGGGCTGCCTAACTCATGGAAAGCAAACAACAAAGCAAAGCAAACCCAGATGTCCACTACAAACGGGTCCTTTTTTTTTTTTTCTTTTCTTTATTAGGGTCTTGCTAAAATAGTTCAGGCTGGCCTTGAACTTGCTTCAGCCTTCTGAATGCTGAGATTACAGGTGTGCAACACCTCACTATACTCTGCAAACTTTTTCTATGATAATTTCCTCTGATATATTTCAAATGAGTTAGGGCCGGGGATTTATCTCAATGGTTCCACCGCCTGCCTTGCAAGCACAAGGATCAGAGTTTGATCCCCAGTACCAAAACAAACAAATAAAAAACCATGATCCTCTATTTCAAATGAGTCAATTTTTCAAAATTCAGCTTTTACATAACTGTTTTAAATTTCTCTTTTTTGCTCTTAGCTGCTAGAAAGCTTAAGGCCCATAGCAAGCTTTGCCTCTCTATATATTTTGTTCTTATATTCCCTTTTCTTTTTCTCTAGTTTGCCATCTTGGTTTGTTTGCTATGATTATTTTTCTAGAATAAGATGGAATATCTGTGACTCCTCAGGGAATGTGTTTTGGTGTAAAGCAAGCTTTGTCTGAACGGCGAGTTTTCCCTTTGGAAAACTTTCCTTTTTCCTCTGGAAGATGACTGTTCCAAGGATGTTGTGGCACGGTATCCCTGGGGCTCTTGACTTTTAAAGCGTTCCAAGGCTCATTAAAAGCAAACAAGTGGCACAAACTTTTACTGCATTGTACACCTGCATGTGGGGCATGCCATCTGACCTATGGTGACATGGGCCTGGGGAGAGGGAGAGGAAGAGAGAACCCACGAATTCAGCAAAGTTGGCTGAAGCATCTTGGGGCAGGGCACTACTCCAGCATTGTTTTCCAAGTGACCTCAGCTGAGCTGTGTTTCTGGAGGCGATTGCCTGGATAGGGAGCATCAAGGAAAATCTGGCAGTGCCTAGGAGGAGTTAAAGTGCAGCCAACAGAAGCAGGTGCCAAAATGGGCCAGAGAACGCTGCTGAACTTCCCGGAGCCCCCTAGCAACTTCGGCTAAGGTTTGGAGGAGGCAGGCTGGAGGCGGAGAGAATGCTGGGAGGCCTGCTCACTGCCCTCAGAAGAACCCCAGCTCCACCCTGCGACCTCTATAAGAAGCTGGCGTTTTCCACGGTGTGTGTGTGTGGGGTGCTCATTATGGATGTTGTGGTTCTAGAGATCGGAAACCCACTCACCCTGGCTCAAATAGTGGGCAGCTGCTCAGAAAGACAGCCCTACAGACATTCTGTGAGGCAGCCCCATCCTCTCAGGGGACCAGGACAGGGGCTGTGTGGATCCTCTCTATCCCTCAGAGAACTCTCCTACTTCTGCTCCACTCAGTCCTCCTGCCTGAGGCCCAACATGGCAGCAGTATGAGGACCTCAAGAGGCTGATTACCTGTGGTTCTGTCCCCATGTTGCCTGCTCCTTGATTGGTCCAGTTTCTGCTGAGCATAGGGATTGATTTCATTCACCTCTCCATGGGTAGAGGAGTCGGTGATGTTGCCCCTTGGACTGACTGTAGGAGGGCTCATTGAATACAGCCCTACTGAGTTGGGTTGCAGCTGGCTTTTCTTCTAGTCAAGGGGCCACAGAGAGGACCTATGGGGCCACCTGGGGCCACTGGGCTCAATAACTGATGATAGGAGGTGGGTTTGGCCATTGGAAAAAAGCAATGCTCTGTGACTGCAAAGAAACTGGCTCCTTTTGCACTTTGATGCCTGTGTATTTCCACCGAGGGAATTAACTCCTCAGAGGACAACTCTTCAGACTGTCCAAGGAGCCATTGGAACCTTTGCAATCAATCATTCAAGACCAATTTCAGCAGTGAAATAGCACTTTGAGATGCAGGAAGTTTATCTACCAGCAAGTTTTACTCCTCCCTAGGCACAATAGGCCTTTGCCACATGAGGCCAAGCTGGTCCCAGAGTGCATCTTCCCTGCCTTTGCTCTGCTGTCACCCCCAGTCACCACCTGATTGAATTCTCCCTTCCCTTAAGACCTCACCAAAGTGCACCTCCCAGAGGAGAGACCCCCCCCAAGTTTCTGTTCTCCCCCATCCCCTGTCCCCCTTCAAGCCTCTTCACCTGTGTATCGGCATGTACCACATTTGGCCACCTCAGCTTCTCGACCTGTGTGTTTTCCTCAGTAGCCTGTCCAGGAGAACATCTCTGTGTCTCTGTCAGAGCTCAGCCAGGAGAGCAGGTAGTCTGAAGTGCTGACATGTAGGCTGCCGCTGGAGAGCTCTAGTTCTGCTCCCACAGAAGGATGTCTGACTTTCCCAACAACCCTGGGAGCCCCTGAGGCTCAAATGGCCCTCAACCACTCTGCCCTTCTTGCCTCTCTGCCCGTAGTGGAATTCCCCTCCGTCCCCACAGACTTCAGCCCCACATGGACTCTCTCACCCCACAATAGCCCCTTCTGTCATAGAAGTGCCGTTTTCCGCACAGTGTACTGCAGAACAGAAAGGGCCTTCTTCACAGGGATGCTCCAATGGTTACAGCATTTCCATAGGACTGACGCTCCTATCCTCTGCAGCGGACAAGCTTTGACCTGTGCTAGGGCGCCCCCTGCCCCAGCCCCTCACTTCTGTCCTCTCTCCTGAAATGCAAGGGCTGGTGATGGCTCCCAGCTCTGCTGCCTTTGTAACTCTGAGGAAGCCCATCCACTTATTCCTGTGATGCCAGGCCAGTGGTCAGGGCAGACAGGCAGAGCAGCAGCAGGGAGGGCTGTCGGGAAGTGGAGTGTGAGGCCGAGCCATTCTCCCACAGGAAACTGTGGACTGGAAAGGCTGAGGCACCATAGGCAAGTATTCTTGTGTGAATCCCCAAGCACCACAAACCCGGCTGGCAGGCCAGGTCCGCGGAGCCTGTGCAAAGCCACTCTGGCGGTGACTGGCTGGTAGATTCTTTCTACATCTTGAAGCACTTGACATTGAGTTTCTAACAACCCCACATGCTTTCTTGAACTCGACCACATCTCTCTTGACACTTATAAAAAAACAGCTCCAACTGCAGAGAGCACTAAGCCCACAGGGGGATGGGGAATAGGGGTGTCATGCCCACTCCTGCCAGGGAGATGCTGGGAATCAGATGGCCCTCCGAGTGTGACACAGTTGATATTTCTACTTGGCAATGGCTTATCATAGCAGATGGGCTACAAGTACACCCCATTTCCAGGAAAATCCTGATTTTTGCACCAAGTGGATATAAAATCTGCCTGCAGGACTTTCAGAGCCTGTGAAATGTTGAGTTTGTCTTCAAGATTTTTTTCTCTCTCCCTATTTGAAGGCTGTCCCTGAGAGAAACCATAAGGGTAAAATCTAAGAACCAGGGGCTGGTGCCAGCTTAGGGGAAGGGAGTCGCCTCCTCTCACCCCAGAAAGCACATATGAGATCCAAAGGCCCGCAGCATGGCCCACCTGTCTGTCCTTTGGGGCAGTACCCTCAGGTGCCATTTCATTGACTTCTGGGGGAAAGGATTTGCCTCTCCAGCCTGAGGCCCAAGCCACTTACTTCCTTGGGAGCAGGAGGAGACAGAGAAGGGAATGAGGGCTTTCTGCAGTCATCCTTTCCCTCCAGACCGGACATATCTGGAAGCACACTCCTCCCTCTCCTGGGAAACCCTCCAACTGGCCAGAGAGCCTGGGGCTGGCTGGGCTCGGCCCCTACTTTGCTTGTGTGTTTTCCTTTCCTTCTCTCCCCTCTGGCTTATCTTTTCAGGCTTCTCTGGGTCAGCAATTGTCCTCTTTTACCCACTCCTCGTGCCAACCCAAGTCTCTCCTCTGCACATCTTTGCACATCGTCCTGTTCTCCCCAGTTCTCAGAGGCCTGGGAGGTGCACCTCCCTCCTCTGTGCTCGAGGCCTCTCTTCCCCGCCCTCCTCTCCCTTTCCTTCTTTCCCCTTCCCCCTTTCTGCCCCCTCGTCCAAGAATATGCCCTTCCACAGAAAGTTCCATTCTCACAGCCATGGTTATTTTCATGTGTTCCCCCAGTCCTCAGTGCTAACATCGCAGAGGAATGCCTGACGTCATCTCCGCAAGGCGGTCCAGTGGGCGCCAGCCCCCACCACTCCCGCTCTCCTTGCTTTACCAGCTACTTGCTCAGTCTGGACTCTGCCTGATTATTTAAACATAGCTTTTCTTGCCCCTGGAACCCTTCGCCACCCTCAGCCTCTAGTTTTGTGTTGCTCCATAAACATCAGAAGTAGGCCTAAAGAGACATCAGTTCCCAAATGTTTCTGCACAGGAGAATCACCTGGGGAAATGTCGGCAGCCTTATGCTCAGGTCACACCCTATGCCGGTTGAGTCAGAATGTCTGCGGGTGGGGGCCAGGCACCAAGAGTTTTTCATGACCCCTAGGGGATTCTAATGTACAGCAAAGATCAGGAATCACCTATACAGGGTTGGGATGATGGGAATAAGAGCCTGTGGCCAACTGAACAAACTCCGCGGAGTCTGGGTCCAGCCCTTGTCTTCAGAGCTGGGAAGGATAGGAGGCCCAGGAGCCCTGGAGATGCCCAGGCTCTCCCACCCATGCAGCAGCAATGCTGTGGTCCAGGGAGGTCCTCTGAGGCTGGCCCAGAAGACGGCCCCCTTCATCGCAGAGGACACTGGTTCATAGCAGGGCCTCTCAGGAGCCCAGGGCAAGCAGTAGCCAGTGCTGTCTCCTTGAGGGCCCAGCCACACGGGGTCACGGATGCTCAGTGTGTGACACTTGTGGGCTTTCAAAAAGACAGTCACAGCGGGCTGGGGACTTAGCTCAGTGATTCTGCCACCTGCCTTGCAAGTGCAAGGACCTGAGTTCGATCCCCACTACCAAAAAAAAAAAGTCACCAAAAAAAAAAAAAAAA
>NW_022900931.1:46370013-46429922 GCF_012274545.1 Fukomys damarensis
ACAAAAAAAAAAAAATGTCATTGGTGTCAGTGGGAAGCTGGCAGCTAGGAATTGGCCTCTCCTTGGTCCTCAGTTTTGTGCCCTTGATGAAAAAATTCAGTCAAGACATACAGGCAGCCATGTAGAGGTACAGGTAGAATTTTTTTGTAAAGTAGACACAGAGAGATTTACATCTTCAAATGAGAAGGCAAGCAGTGCCTAGTACGAGTCTGGGTATGTTTTCATGCATACAAGAGTGATTCCTGGAGTTCAAGGAATTAAGGTCATTATGATGTGGATCAACATTTTACTTAGGAGTTACTTTGGAATGGTAAAATATCTTCATGTCCTTTTTAGATGTTTCTTCAGGGACTGTAATATAAGAAACCTACAGAACTTTAGGAAAGATAAGTTTTTCATTTAAACCAGGTCCCAGCTCAAGGCAGGAAAGTTTTCAAAGAATATTTCCTTTCCTGTGTCATGGGGCTATAGGCTATAGCAGACAGGAATGCTGTGTGCCTCATCTTGAAACTAGACAGCCAGGTGGCCAGATAGCAGAACTGTGCACAATGCATCACCTTAAAATATCATTGTGCCTTGTGGGATCACTTTAGTTCTGAGGCTGGACAGTCCCTCTCTGACAGGCACCTACCCGGTTGAAACATTGCTGGGCTCTGCCTCAGACTACGACTCAGGAGGTCTGGGTTGGGTCCAGGGAAGTTGTATTTCTAGCATAGCCTGAGGTGCTGCCACAGTCTGGGGGCCGTGCTTACAGACTCCTGGGTCTCCATCCTCTTCCCAGGACCACTGCTAACTTGCCACGGAGTGAGGCTTTCCCAACAGGAAGAAGGGAAGAGGAGAGAGAGCTAAGGAGGCCTCATCTGTTGAAAGCAGGGCCGGTCTCCTGTTTCCGTACAGTCTTGCCTCTGCACTGGGAGCAGGGCACCCACAATGCCAGTGCCCGGTGTTTGCACAAGGTGACACGTGGCAAATGCCAGTCTATTGTGTATACTTCTGGAAGGATAATATTTGTAGCTTTCTAAGTGCTCAACAATTCCACCCAAAATACTGATGTGGCCTCATTCCCCAAGTATCATGTCCAAGACACACTGTCCAGAGCACCACTGGTACTAAATGCTGAGTGTGGCATTGATCAGGTTCCTGTCCTCCTGGGGATTAGTGCCCTACTCAGAGGACACATGCTTACCCAGTGACTACAGAGCTGATGAGAGATAGGAAAGGATAAGCACAAGACACTCCTGTGGGAGAAAAGAAAAATCTACTTTTTGTGAGTAGGCTTTTGCTTCCTTGCCTTGTTTCTGCCCTGCAGACCTGCACCAGATTGTAAATCTTGGGGAGCTGAGTTAGGCCCATGAGAAATGCCCATTGCAATGTGCTTCTAGTCCTGCTTACCTGGGTGGTGACCCAGACAGCCATTTACAGCAAGTGGCTAAATGTTTCAGCATCTTTCCTGCCCAGGCTGTTTGCATTAAGATGAATTTGCCGTTCCTCTCCAGCTGGTGATTTGATGGAAACAGCCTGGCTGGCTGTGTGGGGGTTGTAATTCTCTCTTCCTAGAGGCTGCCAGGCTGGAGGGGGCAATGCGCTGGTCTGATGTTAATGAGTCGCTTAGCAGAGAATTCCTGCAACTCCAGGAAACCAGAGGCAAAGTGGTGAAATGCATTTCATGTGCTGGATCCAGGAGCCAAGTGAGTGGGTGAGCTCTGTGGCCACCACTGCCCGACGATCCTCCCATCCCAAAGCTCCCATGAGAGTAGCTGTTGTCTAATGAAACTTTATTTTCTCAGGCTGACCAGAATTCTTATCCTCTTCTGGAAGATATCTGTTCTCTTCGATGGGACAGAGGGTAACCACACAGACCAAGGGAAAAGGCATTAGTTAAATGTCTTTGAGGACAAGAACATTGTCTAGAGATCATCTGCTGGTTCCCACAGCTCCTTGATAGATGTCTGAGGTCGGTACAGCACTTAGAAACTGTGGTAAAGGTTTACATTCTAGGCCTGTTGCTTCTATCCCACTGTCTGTGAAGAAATGCAGCCCATGAATCCAAGGATCCCTGGGTGCTCACACAATGGGGTGACCCCGGAGGCTTTGGAAGTCAATCAGGACACTTAGGAAATGGGAATCAGAGATGGCTATTGAGGCTCTCAGCTCTTCCCTTGTACGTAGTTGATCGTCCACAGAAATATGGGCTATGGCCAATACGCAATTTGAAACAGTATTTTTGTTGTTGCTAATCTTACAAGCCCCCACTCCATGTAGCTGAGCATAGTTTTTAGGAATGACAATGTTACAAATAGGCAATCTTACAAGATAATCCATTTATTAATATGGCGTGCATTGTTTAAAGATATGTCCTTGACTTTTAGACCAGTGGATTTCAAGTTTGGATGTGGAGATTAATGATCTCCTTCACAAGTGTCCCCCACCATCTCAGTGCAGTGACCTCACCGGGTCACCATACTTCTGCAGGGAAACATCTCCAAAGACAGAATTTGGGATCCCAAGAGTAGGCAGAAGATGCATTGTGAAATTGGAGTTGGATATTACCCACATGCATCCTGAGGTTGGTCTCTTGGATGTGAGCAGAGGGGAGGTTGGCAGAGCCAGGGGTTTCAGTTATTAGAGGTCCAGGGGGAGCCATGCAGTAGCCAGGGGAGCTCACCAGCTTTCGGTATGTTCCTTTTGGGGGCATGAGTCACGCATAGTGAGCTCTCTGGCACTGCTGGGCTTCATAGCTGCATCCTCTTTCCCGAGTGTGCTTCAACATTGTGGCTGCCCTTGTTGTGTAGCTTGATTTCTTACTCTCCCCTGTTGTCATCTTATGGCTTCAAAGCATTAATGGCAATGTAGTGTAACAGGAGCCATGTGACTTTAAAATCGTGATAAACTCAATTTCAAATCCTAGCTAGCTCTGCTATGTACTAGTCATGAGATCTCGGGCAAGTTACTTGATCTCTTGCGCCTACTTATCTATAATACATAGATAATGATATCTATAGCTATAAAGTCCAGGGTGAAGTGTGACTTAATGCTTGGAAAGGCTTAACACAATGTCTCGCAGAAGGTTAAATCTTCAATAAGCATCAATCAGCTGGGCATGGTGGCACACGCCTGTAATCCCAGCACTCGGTAGGCTGAGGCAGGAGGATTGCTGTGAGTTTGAGACCAGCCTGGGCTCCATAGTGAGTTCCAGGTCAGTCTCAACTACATAGTGAGGCCGTGTCTCAAAAACAAAAACAAACCAAAAACAAAACCCCGCAAAACAATACGCACCAATCATTACCATCAACCGAATGAAGGGAAGGGAAGGAGTATCTTTAGACATTTATACTGATCACAGCAAATGAAAACGATGGAGTAAAATATGACATAGATTTCCTGTGGTAAGCAAAACACTGGAAATGATCTGACTTTACCCAAAGAGGAACAGTTAGATAAATTGCAGGGTATGTACCAGAAGAGCCCTGTTTGTGACACCATGTATTTGTAACCAAGTATAATTTATGGTTATTCTTTGAGATTGAAACATTGGCTTGACCTATGATGAGAAGTGCCTGGGGACAGTCCCATAAGGACTTGGTGGTGGTGGAGGGGTTGGAGGAGGGAGTTCTATTTCCTTTCTTTACCTCTGTTGCTTCCACCTCAGGAATGGCATGTCTTGCTGAATTGTCTGCTTTTTTCTTTGTTCGTGATAGCAACTGAACCCTGCCCTTATTTTCATTTTATTGAGTTTTTTGGTACAATCTAGGTATAAAATACAGTTACATTCATTACTGGGATCCTGAACCTTCATATGACAGGTCTTGGTTCTCATATTTTCCCCTTGTTCCTCCTGCCCTCCCTTCACCCCCTCCTCCCCTCCCCATTAACAAACTCTTTATTTCCATTTTTTCATTTTCTCATATTTTTTCTTTTCCCTTATTTCCTTTCCCCCACCCTTCCCACTTTCCCTACACCTTTAGCCCTTTTCTTCCTATTTCACACTCTTAATTATCCCATTAGGATCTTGTGTACTATTATAGTTTTTCACACCAGAGAAACTATTCGGTATTTACACATGTGTGACTTATTTATTTCACTTAAGAGTACATCCTCAATATGTGTCCATTTTCCTATGAATGACTCTAATTTCTCATTCTTTATGGCTGAGTAGTATTCCATTTTATAGAAAAACCACATCTTCTTTATCCAGTTTCCAACAGATGGGCAGATGGGCTGTTTCCAAGATTTAGCTATTACAAACTGTGCCACTATAAACATTGGTGCGCATATATCACTGTGGTATGATTCTTTTAAATCTTTTGGAAAGATACCCAGCAGAGGGATGGCTGGGTCGAATGGAACCTCTAGACCTAGCTCTTTGAGGTATCTCCATATTGATTTCCACAGTGGTTACACCAGTCTGCACTCCCACCAACAAGGGAGAAGGGTTTCTTCCTCCCCACAACCCCGCCAACATTTGTTATTGTGCGATTTCTTGATAGCAGCCATTCTTTGTGGGGTGAGGTGGAATCTCAGTGTTGTTTTCATTGCATCTCTTGAATGACCAGTGATATGGAACATTTTTTCATATATTTACTTGCTGCTTTTACTTCTTTGTCTGAGAAATGTCTATTTCAGATGCCCATTTTTGAATTGGGTCTTTATATTTGTGGGGGCTGATTGTTTTGAGTTCTTTATATATTCTAGATAATAGTCCTTTGAGGAGCAGCTGGTAAAAATTTTTTCCCACAGTGTAGGTTGTCTCTTAGTTCTGTTGATGGTTTCTTTTGCAGTGCAGAAGCTTTTCAGTAAGATGAGATCCCAGTTGTTGATTCCTTCTCCTGCTTTTATTTTCTACTCCTCAAAACACTGCTACAATCTGTGTGATCAGCTTTTACTGAAGAGTTAGGACAATAAAGAGCACTTAACAGTGTTGCATCAGTCTGTAAAGGTCCTGTAGGCTTCTTTCTAGTGCATGTGAGAGTCCGCTTTTTAAATAAGTTCATGAAGGTGTACTTTGAAACAAATGTAGTTTTGCCTCAGCTACCATTTGGGTCTAGAACATCCCCCAAAGCCATGTGCCTGTGGCACTTTGGGAGGTGGTGGAACCTTTAAAAGGTAGGGATGAGTGGCAGGAAGTTAGACCACTGGGAGAAGGCCCTTGAAGAGGATACTCTCTTAGGAAACAGGTTTTAGGGAAGATTAAAATAGTTAAACTGCATCTGAAGCACCCACTGGACGTACAGTAAATGGCTGCATTAATTACCCCAGGATGGACCTGCTGTTGTCAGCTCGCAGCAATGAGCTTCACATGTGGTGGCATTTGCCATTCCAAGCTGGAGAGTGGGCCTCTGGTGAGGACTGGATGTGAAACTGAGTAACCCAGCTTCCTGATGACACAGAAAAGTATAGCTTTTAGATAATGTTTTCCCTCAAGGAGATTATAGTTCAAATATCTGGACACAATAAAGAAAGTTTTTACTTAACCAGCCTTGGAAGAAAAGAAGAAATAGTTCAACAATTTCATCTAAAGAATAACACAAGATGCAAAACCTGTAGAGGCTTCCTTTCCCATTACTAACTACTTCAGACTAGAGACATCTGTTCGTTTTCTACATATAGAATGAAACAAAGCAAGTTTAAAAATTCTTTATTTGAATCTTAGAGAAAGAAAAGGTATTGCATTATAAAGAGTTGTTTGAAAATATGAAATAGTTCACTGTCATCATTTATGTATTATAAACTGACAACTATTAAAGGAGAGAATGACACCTCCTTCCTTTTCATCCTCAGCACATTATTAAATTAAATTAGCATGGATACATCCCAAGGAAGAAGTCCTGGCGATGTTGCATCCCTAATACTTTCCTCAGGTTCCAGGGGCTGCGTGGGTACAGCATTACTGTTCTCAGTTAAACCATCCTTGCCATCATGATGGGAAAAAGAAACTGGTATCTCTAAGGCTAGTATCACTTCATAGTCTTCATCAAAAGCACTTGTTCCCCAACATCTCCTCCATCCTAGTGACTGGCCCAGAAATTAGGGCTCCATATGAATGAAAATATTTCAGTCAGTAAACATTTGCTGTGAAAGTCAACCTGCTAATCTCTTTCTGGGATTAGCACACCAGGGAATACACCAGGCCTCCGATTTATTTAACTAATGGTCGCCAATCTCTTTGGGGACAAACAACATAATAGTGTGGCGTTCGTTAGACTTGACAAAGGACAAACTATATTCTGAATTCTCAAGCCTAATATAATTAAGTCTTTTAAAGTCCTAAATCCCCAATGCTTAAAGTTAGCTGAGAATTATGTTTACTATGTGACACTGGCTAGCCATAACACGATTCATACATCAAATCAAAGTTTCTAACCATACATTTTTATCATTTTTCCCATAAATCCTATTGCACATGAAAGATAACGCAGATATTAGAATAAATTGTGGAAAGTTCTAGTTCTATCCAAAATAAACTTTAAGATTAGTCATTAAAAATATAAGTCAGGAGAAAATTCTCTTGAATTTTCAGGTAGGAGAAAATTGCATTTCTCTTCTGTGCATAGTTCCTTCTGGACTCTGGTAATACCTTTTTGGGTAGTCCAGTTTCTGTTTCCTTAAATATTGGCCACAGTCCCTGCAGGTAGGGGGAAAACAGAAATTTCCCCTTCCAAATATTGTGAGGGTTAAGAATGAAAAATTCTTATATTTCATTCTCTTTCTTTTTAAGTTTTCTTATTTTATGGTAAAAGTTATAACTGGATTCTTATTAGTAGCAAGGATCTTGATTTATGTAAATTAAAATGACCAGGACAGATGAAACATGGCTTTGGTAAGGGATACGGGGTCCAGAGATGGTAAAGAGTTCTATCAAATCCGGCAATAATCAATCTTATTTGACACAGCTGCCGTACGCAGCTAATATGGATCTGCTGAAGGTGGCTGAGTCGGCCCAAAAGTATGCAGTGGAAAGGTTTCAAGGATGAAAACTTTCCATGAGGTCAGACTCAAAGGGAGCACTGGATCAGACTCTGGTGCTGCAGGTTATGAAAGTGTATGTGGTTACTTTTAATATGTCATTGAAAGTGGAAGTTGCTCCGAAACTTTTCGATGTGTTAGAGAGTCAAATGCAATTACGTCTTTTCCTGTGATACATTTCTTTCAGTTTTCACAACCTGAGTTTAGTAAAATGGCAAGAATCAAAAAGTATTCTAAAAGTTGTGAAGAACTTGAGAGTTCTTCAGTTTTAAACACTCTAAATGCCACAGCGGAAGTGTTTAACAGCATCTTGCTGGGCTGCCTTGGCTGTGGTGATGACTGAGGAATATATGCCCCGGGGGAGTTAGCCAAACCAGATTTAATCAGAGTAGTGTTTCTTTAAACGTGCTAGAAAAATCAGTTTGAGTCCCAACTTCCTCGTATGTTTCTAAGTAATGTTTATTGGGAACATTGAAGAATGACTCATGTAACATCACTGCTCTCAAATACCTCCATGTCTATTAGTTGCTAACAAAAAAAGACAAAGAGGTGCCAGCTTTGTCCTGGGAATTTTAGTCATGTAAAGAAAAAAAAATTAGAAGCCGCTCTGAGTTTTTATAACCATGGAGGACTTATTATTTCTGAAAAAGTAAAGCCCACCCAGTGGTCTAATGTAAAGTTGCTAAACTACAAGCTCTGCAAACAATACTTTTACCTCAAGAGTTATCCTTTCCCATTAACTCCTCACTAGAGCACACTGGCATCCTCCTAACAAAGCTGTGTGCCTGGGCTACTGGTGCATGAGTTAACCCCACAGAGACTCCCCAATGTCTGACTCAGAAGTTAGCGGGAGGAAACATCCACTTAATTTACATTAGGCCTAACAATTTGGGACTTGCAAACAGGCAGAACGACTACTGCTGCTGGTCTCCACGGCCTCTTCCCAACATCATAGTGGTTTTGGTCCAAGAGCACGACAGCATCTAATAGGTGGACTTCCTTCCCCGTGAGTTATCTAGTTTTCTCACAGGCTTGCAAAAATCCCACTTTGAAACTTAATAAATTAATATATATATAACGTATATATACACTCACATATCTCCCATACTTCCCAGCTACAACACCCCCAGAGGCAATGCTGCCAAAAACTGAAGCTCAAATGCTTGCTTAACTATTAATCTGTCACAGCAGCTCTCCACTTCCTAAAGGGCCTGGAGCTGGCAATCAAATACTAAAAATAACAACTACCCTTGTGCCCAGGAATTAATAATAACTCTGCCAGCAACTTAGAAAGCTGAGTTCTTCTTTGCAACTTGTCAGCTGCCATTTGTTTCCTGAAATTCTACCCTGAGGAGGCTCCTATTCCCTCATCCCAAAGAAGATCAAGAACAAGGAGCTGTGGGGTCAGTGAATGACAGAAGGCAAAGGTCCCTGTTGCTCCCAAGCATCAGTCACTTCCCAGGCACTCAGCTCCATGACGGGGTGCCAACCATCCAGACCTCCCAACCATCAGCCACATTCTTACCCATCACGGAGGAAAGGATGCTGGTGAACATGACATAACTGAAGTCTTCAGGAAAAGCTAGGAATAGGACTGAGGAAGAGCGAAGTGCTAAAGACAAGAAGACCTTGTGGAGGTTTCTCCTTGTGTGAATCAGTGCGAAGGAGAGGAGAGATACATCCTATGCACCTACCCTAACACACGACACTTCTAGCAGATTAGAGGCTTGGGAATGACCATGACATCACTGCCTGCTAGCCACAGTTACGGCCTCTTGCTGGGCTAATTCATATTACAGGACAGGAAGGAGCAGGGCTGTAGGCGATCCCACTGGAAGACTGCCCAGTAACCTAAGAGTCTTTAGGATTTGCTGTCTATTCTTTAGTACCCATTAAAAGAACAGTCACCAGGGAGTATAGTTCTTATCTGAAAATCACCCAGGAGCTAGATCAGAGGGGAGTGTTGCACTGATTGAAGAGAGCCTGTGATGTGGAAAAAGAGGAAGGCTAACTCAAACTCCAGGTTAGCAGGTAATAAAGCATAGCCCTCCACCCCCAAGATAAACTGATTTCCTTGGAAAGCAACTGACTAGCTTGAGAGGCACCACTGTCCAGAGTTAGAAATGTTGGTAGTTGTTTACAATTATTTAGAAGGCAGGCCTGATTGGCTCACAGGCAGAAAATGAACTAACTGCATGGAGTCCTTTAGGGGTTGATATGGTTTTTCTTTCCTTTTCTTGTAAAGAGGAAAAGGAAATAATTGATATAGTATGGAATAGAGGGGGAAGAAATCTGATAAGGCAAGTTAATTGTGGTGAAAAGAAGCATTTGCAGACTGAGTTCTATCAAGAGAATTGAAAGGTTTCATAATAGAGAGGGAGAAGGACTCAATTTAGAAACTGAAGGTAGACTGTCAGAGAGGACATCGTTGCCTGACATCCGTATTTGTGAAGCATAATTTGACTCTCCCATGGCAAAGGAAGTAGGCAAAATTCAGTAAAATGCAAGTGAGCACAGCTCTTCGTTGAACAACAAGAGTTCAAACTTGTACTGCCTTTTCACCGGAGGAGCTGAAAATTATTGCCATAATACAGGATGTACTTCCTCAGCCAGAATCTAAACTTGCTTGTCTGTATCATCTTAAGAAAAAAATACCTGTCAATTTTCAAGAGAAAATGTTCTTGCTGCACCTTAGCTGAATTTGGTACCATGAGGATTTCTAAAATGAAAATGAGGGATTTGCCCTGTGGTCCTTGAGGATCTGCACCAGATCAGTCAAGAGAAGACATCAGTCTGCATGCTGGACTCAGCAGCCTAGAATCCTGACAATACACAGTAGCTGTGGCTTTAATCTTAAACTGCAGCAGCATCAAACTTTCAACATTTTAAACATGTATTAATGGAGCTACCTCCTTTTTCAAGGCTCCCCTCTGAGCTTCCTCTTCCCTTCCATTCTCTCCAATGTGTGGTCCACCCTCAGATGCCCAGCACAGTTATTTGTTTACAGATGAACCAAAAAATCCCAAGTAATAGTTAACTTTATCAACTGGGAATATTCCTTTTTACCCAAAGCTCCAAATAGTTTTGACTCTTTGTTGGATGTTTCTTGGCTGTTCTGGTTTTCAAATTTGTTTTCTCAAGCGTAATATCCAAAGTGGGCTTTCAGTAAAAGAATGAGAAAACCAACCAGTGGAAACCATCTGTGTTACTAAGGTCTACAGTTCTAAAGGAAAACCACTTTATCAACAAATGAAGTGGCAGAAGGGGAAGTGGATCTTTTGCTTTTCTTTTTGTATCAGGAATCGAACTCAGGACTTTGCACTTGTGAGGCAGGCGGCGGAACCAGTGAGCTAAATTCATGGCCCAAAGTGGATCTTATTTGAAAGCATAACACAAATACAGAATGACAAGGCATCGGCGGGGTGGGGAGGATCTATACCAGGTAACACTGGAGGAAGCAGGCTCCATTTGCCACTGGAGAAATGTTCTCTCACCCAAGCTCTGGCAGTTTGGAAGAGGAGCAGTTTCTTCCGTCTCTGCTCCCTGACTGGAGTTTGAGGCGGCTCTCTGCCTGCTGCTGTGGAGACGGAAAGTAGCGGTCCTCTTGCCTGCTCTTGGGCCTGGCAGGTCCCATTCTCACCCGCCTAGCTGCAGAGAATCACTGTAACGACTCGGGGATGGTGCTGACAACGTGGGTTGCCTCTGTGGCTGCTGGAGGGGAACCAAAGAAGGTGTTCGTTTGATTCCTCTGCTGATCTCGGAGGTAAGGAGGAACCGAGGAGCTTTTGATGTGCAGGATCCGGGTGTCCATCACCTGGCAGTCAATCTGCATCATCACTTCATAATCCTGCCCATTGATCACGTTTTCTGCAGAGAGGAATATACACAGGAATAAATAAATATTCACTAGCACATACATCTCTCATAAGCTTCAATTCCACAAGGGCATCAGTGTGCTCTAAGGGCGTGAACTGTTGGTACACTTTCAAGGGTGAGGAGGAACTTTATCAGTCACTAGGCAGAGCTGCAGCAGGACTGGGCTCATAAGGAATGGAGTCACTACCATAGTCCATGCCACAGAACATCTGTCCACACGCACTGTGTTTCTTGTGTGTCTGCCATGAAGTGAACTGCCATGATATGAGCACTGGAACAGAAAGGGAATTTAGCGCACAGCAGAGGTAAGAATACTTAAGCCTCCTTTTTCCCTTCAACAATGGGAAGGAACAATGTCCAAAGGACCAGCCAAGTGGATAGTGAAGAGACCTTGGCCTACACTGCTTAGCTCCTATTCTTCAGTAAAATCTCTAATTTCAGTAGGATACTACACTCCTAATGCCTTAGGAGCAGTGATGTGAGAAGTCACAGACATCTGAGAATTATATTCTTACCCAGAGATCACTATTATATCTAGTACAAAGTGACAAGTACTGGTAGATTGCCAATATGAGCTTGACGGAAGTGCTACAGGACTGGCGTCTGTGGGAGGAAACAGGGAAAACACACACAGTCCTGCTTAACACAAGTGAGCTAGCTCACTGTCAAGAGTTTAAAAGATAGAGAAGCATACTATTATACTCCTTTCTTACTTCCCAAGAGGAAGAGAGCTTCCTATTTTAGGGAGAAGGCCAGATTATTCCCTGATTTATAATCCTGGGTGTCATTTTTCAATTTATAGTCAATGAAACTAGGGCACAGAACTGATGAGACAATTATAAACAGATAATATTTTCCAAGCCCAGATGAACAATTACAGCGATACAGTTAGAAGCTATGAGCTTGGAAAAGTGCTGGAGAGTCAGTGTGGCATATGATTTTGTTTTTTCATCCATGAATCTGGAGCTGCATGTGCAGATGGTCCAGTTCTATGTGATCTTTCTGGGATGATGATACAAAGTCAGCCCGTGATTTTTAAAAACTAAACATTTAACTTCTCTATGAGAAAGAGTTGAATTCAAAAGCAAAATGCTACTCTAATATCCTTTCTTTTTACTTTGTCACAGTGCATGTTGGGCATCACAAATCTAGAGGAAGAAAACACAAAGTTTTGTTCTTCAGATTCCATTGCTACCCTTGGAAAAACTAAGCCATAGAGCGTGTCACTCGGGAAGTAAGGACGGACTTTGGGCTGTCATCTAGTCTGGGGTGTCTTAAAGTGGAGTTTAATTTACAGACTTCAGGCAGTCTTGTTTCCATACAATTATATAAAAAAGTTCACTTGTGTGTGCAGTTTTTGGAGACAGAGTCCATCATATTCTGAATGTGATGCCCTGCTCCAAGAGTTAAAAATTACTAGACATATCTAATAATCTATCAATTTTAAGTTCAGTGAATAGATGATGCCGTCTACTTTAAATCTAATGAAAAACATCATTTCTCCACTTCTATTGCTTGGGTATCTGTTCCAATGTTTAAATAGTCTCCATTTATAATAAATCTCCCACTACAAGTCTTAAAAATCTTTTTATTACAGTTGAAGCTAATTTATTTCTTTCCCCGCCTGGCCAGAGATGAAGAACAGCTGGCTGCTGCTGTTGCATGTTAACTAGCCCTAGTTGTCTTTAAGCCTACTATGGAAGCATAATTCCATTTTCACAAGTGCTGTCACTGCAGTGGTTATCAAATCATTTGCTGATCCTTAAAAAATTAAATTTGAATGCCTGTAAATTAGTCAATGTTTCTCATCAAAGTATTTTCCAAACTGTAGGGGATGGAAGAAAAGACATTCTGCTAATGTCATTTGGAGTCATTTCATTCAGAACATGTGACCAAGTTCAGATTTCAAGGCACCACACCAGTCATTTCCTTTTGGAACTATAGTCCCTCCTGTGTGTGCATGTATATGTGTGTATGTGCCTACATTGCAGATGACCGAATAATGAAAAACACATGTAACAGAGACATGCAATTCACATTACTAATTTTTACTGCTTTCCTGGATTAACTCAGAATCCAGATGATGGATGAAGATCAAGACTAGGTTCTCTAGTACAGCCCAAACCACCTGCAGAAGTCATTAGAGCCCATGTGCCTCTATGGTTGAAACTGATAACTGAAATTCTTTAATAGCTTAAATACCAAGGAGATAGAAAATTTGGAAACATAAGCTCAAAGTCTATGAGGGACAGCTAAAGCTGCAATTTGGTTCTGAAATATAGGAATTCTGGCCATGGTTGAAATGGCACTGTCATCTTAAACCCAACCAGACCTCAGGGTAAGTTTGGTCTAGGTGGCTTTGAAATAGGTTCTGTTCTTCACTCCCTTCTTCTGTAGGTAAAAAATTCCATGTCAAGGAAACGATCAGTATTACTTGGGCAACCAGTACGTGAACCTCTGAAGCTGAGTTCAGGAATCCCCTTCTCAGTGCTTTAAAGTTTGGAGTGATGAATCTTTAGGAATTCCAAAATACACATCGCCTCTACAGGACAGTTAAAGGGACTAGAGCAACACTATTTGGTTCACTGTTTGCACTTCAAAATGAGTTCTCTGGGGGCTTTGTACTAAGCACTTTGAACAGATAGTGAGGCACTCTCACCATTACTGACAAGATCTGCACTATTTCAATTAAAGGACAGACTGGGAAACAACTCGTGATAACTCTCGCCCTTTGAAAGTCCCCTCGCTTCAGCTATGGGGCCTGTGTGTACACACTGTGCACCCAGGAGCAGCAGAGAGACTCCAAAACTCCTCTTTACCAGTGGCACATGAGGCCCTTCATCTTTTAAGACTTTAAGTTCTGTTAATAGGCGAACACTTTGAAAAGGACAACATCTTCAACTGTTCCCTACAATATGCCCCTCGGTATGAATTAAAAAAAAAAAATACCAGAGCGAATTCTAATTAGGGATTAAGAACGGAAGACTGGAGGCTTAGATGGGGAGGGGAGAAAGGGCCTCTGAAGGGGAACACAGACAAGGATGACAGGGGCTACGGAGGCACCGCACATCTGAAGGACCAGGTCTTCACTGTCCGTCACAAGGCTCTAGGCAAGAGAAATCAGCAAAGTTGTGGGTTTTCTGACAAGAGGGAACATGGTAAATATTAGATTAGGGAGATGAGAGATAAAATATGTGAAAAGACTGCCAAACCATATTTTGCAAATATACATTTAATTTTTAAAAATGATGGCAGAATAAACTAAGAAACAAAAGGAATGGTCCTGGAATGAGTGTCAAAGATTTACTTCCTCTTCTCCCAGCATGTGGCCGCCGCACAAGTGGAGGACAGCTTGCGTCCTCGGCTTTCTGAAGTGACAGAATGAGGAAAAACTCTGATCTAAGTTGGGACAAAAGTGTCCACTAGGCATACTTTAAGCTCAAAACGAATCAGGCAAATAAAAAGAGAGATGAATGGCTTCAAACAGAGCACTAAAATGTGATTCTGAATGCTCAGAATGGTTGGAAAGCCCCCCACCCAAGCGTCTGGACATTGGAGGTGGAAAAACTCTAGGCAACATGGAATTCTCCGCAGCCTGTAAACACACAATAACTGAATTAAGCATGGCTGCCAGGAGGCTGGGAGCTGGGAGATGACTAACACAGAAACCAGAACCTTGACCATAAACAGAGTGAAATACCCAACTATTTTACATGAAGTTTAGTTTTAAAAAGTGACAAGACTTCACCAGTGCTTTGCAAAGAAGCATAAATAACTGAACAGGTTTCTGTTCTGAATCAGACAACATCCTATTGTGGTCTGCTCTGTGCCAGCCCAGCTGGTGACAGGAGGTACTGTTGGTCTCTGTACCTGAATCTAATTCAGGTGCGGGGTAGGCCTGCGAGGGGGCTTGAGTATCTACCAACCCATGGGCTGCAAGAGACATTTTCAGCTAAAGCACACAGAAAAGAGCGGTGGAAATGCAATGAACAAAGAAGTGGCAAAATGCCACATTTCTACTGTGGCCGATCTTATCTCTAACTTTCATCACAAGGCCCGGTGTTGATCCTGCCAGCATGCCAGTCATTGCTGGTACAATATTTTTTCCACTATTAGGAAAAAAAATTCATTTTCTTCCAAAATTCCCTACCCAGTCCAATTCTATTAATCTCTTAGGGCCCATTTTGAATTTCACTTCTAAGAAATCTCCCATGAAAATTCTAGGATTGAAATTTCCCTTTGTAACTGATATTTAATGCTCTGTTTTATTGAATAGAGTTAAAATAGTTATAGAAATGAGTTTTGGCTTCCTTAGCAAAATTGGGGGTGGAGTAAAATTGAAAGGGTGATGGTAGTGAAACTAGAACCTCACTCATCAGCGGGGAAGAACACAGAGTGAATAATAACTGTCACACTGCAGATGGAAACACGGACAGTGCTGCCAACTTCAAGAATACAGAGACATAAGAACACATGCAGGAGCAAAGCACTCCTAGCAACCACACATGCCCTTGTCTGGAAGACACTGGAACCAATTTAACAGGACAGATTTAGGATGGGAAATAGTCAAAAGCAGAGAGAGAATGAGGGAGGGACATCACACATTCATCTATGACACACACCAGAACTGGCTAAATACCATAAGGATGCTAGGACCACTGAACCATAGGATTCAGAAGACAAGGAGAGCTTATTCTGCTGAGTCTGTAATGATGTCAGAAAATGTGTGTTGGCCTGGAACAGAGTATATAAAAACAACAGACCCTCCAGGGACGCCTTCAGGGGCCACGATGACTGAGGGGTGTTGCTAGAAACTAGTAGGCAGGAGCCAGGTATGCTGGGCATTTGGGAATGTACAACCTTGCTGTATATTTGAGCACAGTTTAAAATCTCTGACTGTTACTATATTAGTCCAGAGCCTCACTGTTTTACATTCCAATATAAAGCACTCGTATGTAGATTTAAAATATACTAAATTTCCAGGAATGAAATTACTCAAAAATAATTTACTTAATAAACATTAATGGTTCTGTGAGCTAAGCACTACTCATCTAATTCTTGTATCCACCTAATTCTGGTATTATTATTATTATTACTTCCATTTTATAGACGAGGAAACTGAAGCATACATCATATGGTTAACCACTCAGCTGGCAGATGGCAAAGTAGAAGTGTGACTTTGGAAACCACTCTTTTTTTTTGGGGGGGGGACCAGGGACCAGGAGATCAAATTTGTGCTTTTGAGGCAGGTGGCAGCACCACTGAGCTAAATCCCCAGCCCCTTTGGAAACCATTCTTATAACCATTTCACAACGCTGGGAATGTTTTTTTCTGAACTCAACCAAGAATTGTTCATTTCAGAAAATCACATCACCTATGGCAGAGGTGGCAAACTTATAGCATACACGTTATTGTGTTTTTCTTTTAAGACGAAAGACGTTAATGTGTGAGTTGTTTTTTCTAAACTAAATCCTCACTGTTCAGATTTAATTGCAGTGTCAACATTTTGTGATAAATAAATAGGCTTTGGATTTGGGGGGTTTCAGTTTGGCACTAGGTCTCGGAAAGGTTTCCCATTACTGCCCTATGGCAAATACAGTCTTACTACAGGATTCACTGTCAAGATATCCTTGGATCTTGTAGCTGCTGTCCTCAAAGTGATAACGTATGAGTGCCAACACCAACTTGTTCATTACACCTTCTGATGCAACAGAAGTGTGCCAGTATGCATTATTACAATGTTTGAACTTTAAAAATTCATTAATTCAGCACACATTTTTCTATCTTCTACCATGAGGATACAGTTGTGAACAAAACAAACAAAATTCCTATCCTCCTTGAGTCCAATTCTTAAAATAAGAGAGTGGATGGAGGCAGAAAAAACAAAACAAAACAAAACAGAATGAGTAAGTAGAGCATATACAATACTGAGTAGGCGCTGTGGAGAAAATAAAGTACAGAGAGGTCCAGGAGCGAGCAGTGGGGGGGAAGTGGCTGCAGTGTCAGACGCAGGCCCAGGGGAGGCTACTCGAGAAGGTGACCTTGGAGCAAAGACCTAAGGAGGCCAAGGGGTACACCATGCCACTGACAGAGGGCTGGACATGTGGGCCTGCAATTCCAAGGGACATTTTAGTGGAGAGATCTACCAAGCAATAGGAAACAGGGGTGAGAGCTGACACTCAGAAGGAAAAAACAGGGGTAGAGCCTGTAGATTTGGGAGTTATCTACAACGAAGAGATGTGGAGCCCCAGGAATACCTGCTTTTAGGAAGCATGGGCACATATGGGAAAGAGGTTTGTGATTCCCTCAGATCACCAAAAGAATGCGTGTGTGCGTGTGTGTGTGTGTGAGTTGCTGGGGATCAAACCCAAGGCACTGCACATGCTATCAATGAGCTACACCCCCAGCCCTGAGAGAACACTTTTAACTGAGACACCGAACTCAGCTTGCAAATCCATCCATTCATTCGTTTGTTCATTCATTCACACATGCCCTGAGCAGCTATGTGAGCACTGACACGTGCCAGGCACTGTCAGAGACTCCCAGAAGGACTTAGATCCCATCTTCTGTGTCTGAATCAGAGCACTGTCTAAAGGGAAATGTGTACTGTATGATACATCCACAAACCTGTCAATCTACATTTACTGAGCACCTTCAGTAACTATGATAAAGTATAAAAGAAAACGAAGTTTCTTCCTTCCCCCATCTTACTGAAGTCCTGGGAAGGCAGCATAATTACATTGGTAGCTTGACTGGTAAAATATCAATGCAATGCATTTCCACAGAGAGGCCTCACTTACTGCTGAGTTTCAGTTACTTTCTTTTTCCAAATCATATCGTATCAGCTCCTTTCCTTCCCAACACCTACTGCAATGTGTACTTAAATACTGGAATGTTTATGTATTTAAATAGGTGTCTCCTCACTAGACCATTTCCTCCATAATGTCAGGCAGTGGGTCTCTTTTGTCTGTCACCACACACTCATAACCAGCTGGTACCTGGCACCCCGAAGACCGTGACAAATAGAACATAATCTGCCATGCTAAGAAGGCAGTCTGGCCTCACTCTTGCTGGTCATGTCATCAAGAAATTCTTTGCTTTCTGAAGGTTCTACCTTTCTTGGCCCCAATTTGAAGAAGTGCCATTCCATATAGTTCCAAAAATGGATGTAGCAGCAAAGGATTTCTAATATCTTCAAATAGTACTTATTCATTTATACATACATACATATATCCATACGTACATACATGCTGGGAATAAAACTCAAGACTTGCACTTGCCAGGCAGGGCGGCACCAATGAGCTAAATTCCCTGCCCTTCAAATATAATTTTAGATTATGTCTTATCTCTGAAATACAGTTTATCTTAAAAATGGTCTTGTACAGGTGACCGGATGAATGCATCCCTTGGTTAATGTAGAGCCCTATGCTGCAGAAGTTTAGAATACATATGGTCACGTCCTTACTTCCTGTCAAGTTCAGCTCCCCTCCAGCTTTTTTTGATAGTCATCTAGGATTGTTTCAGGAATGCTGGCTCTTTCCACAGCTGTTCAGAAGTGTTATATTTGCTTATCTCTAAACCTAACAAAGCTGCCCACGGCAGGAAATTTCACCCGTACAACACAGAAAAGAGTACCATTTCACTGACCTCAAATAGCTCCCAAAACATGATTAGAAAGAATATAAGTAACAAAATTATTACTCATTCAAATTGTTTCCGAACTATCCAGTTGATACCTGATTACATAATTACAATTAGTTCCTAAAAAACACAAGACAAATGAGCTTCAGGTAGCAACAAAGGACCCAGGAGAGGATTCTGTTGTGGCAGAAATTCATTTGGAACACTGGGTGAACTGCACCTGGGACCTGAGGCACTGTCCTGAAACACAGTTCAGAGTAGCCTGAGGTCATGGGCCAATGGATAATAACTTTCTTATCTCGAATGAATCACTGGTCCAAAAATGGAAGATGGGCTAGAGATGTAGCTCAGTGTGATGGTTCTTGGTTCAGTCCCCAGTACTGGAAAAACAAAAAATTAAAAATACCCCAATACACTGAATTTTCTTATAATACATCTACAGGCAGAAAGCAGTTTGTACAGCACTGAAATAACCATTCTGCATTTTTTAACAGAGGGTGTGCCTTTCCCCTTGCACACCTGCTCAGGTATAAAGGCTGTTGGAGGGCACAGGCACAAGTTTGGGAGCCCTGTAGATACACAGACTCTTGAAGGTCAATCCCAGGAAACACTCTTAGGAGGAATCACACATAGCTCCCCAAGGGCAGGCATTTCTATCTGTTCCCTGCTGAATTCTTCCTGTTTGGCACACACAAGGCATTCAAAGTCATTTTTGGAATAAATGGATGAAAGAGGCCTTGGTTGTATAGAAATGGCCCCACAGCATGATGAATTGAGAGGGTGTGAGTTGAAGCACGCTAGGAGACACTCAAGAACTGAGCTAAGTATGAATCACAGCAAGGCAGATGCTTCAGGAGGGACATATGCTTAAAGATCCAGTCTCTTTCTTCTTTGCAGTATTGGGGACTGAATCCAGGGCCTTCACACTGAGCTACATCCCAGCCCGCCCTCCCTATCTATCTGTGTGTCTGTCTATCTATATATCATCTATCAAATATTTTGAGATAGAGACAGACTAAGTTGTCCAGATTGGGCTTGAGCTTGCGATCCTCCTGCCTCAGCCTTGCAGATTGCTCAGATTAGACATGTGCCACCAAGCCTGGCTCAGATTCAGTTTTTAACTAGAGTACCTTCTCTCTCTCAAAAAAGGGAGCAGGGTTAGGAGCAAGGTAGAGACCAGTACCACAGGCAGTGTCTGGAACATTGCTGTTCTGGATCGTGTTTTCTCCACTGTTGTGTCAACAGTTCTAGTCTGAGTTACACCTGGATGCCTTTCAATGTTCAGAAAGGCCTTTGAGTACATTCATATGTTTACTTCCCTCACTTCCTTAGACCTCAGAGTCTTGTGGGTTTACATAAGTGAAACTAAGGAAATAAGTCCTCATAAAGGTGTCCGGCTTTATAAATAGCTTTACTGCTCTACATTCCAGCTCTGCCACATGCAGCCCTGCTGTGCAGGCCAAGTCTCACTCACAACAGGTGAGGCCAAACCTGTGCCCAGGATCTCAGACAACTAATTCAGTCTCATCCCTGGCTGAAATCTAATCAGGTTTTGGGTCATTTAAGATTTTACTTTTTACAGATTAAAAAAAATTAAATTTAAAATTAACATTTGGAATAAAGACTCTGGTAGGGCCAGGGATTTAGCTCAGTGGTTCTGCTGCCTTCCTCACAAGCGCAAGGACCCAAGTTCGACCACTGTTACAAAAAAAAAAAAAAAAAAAATCTCTGGTAATAAGTAAGGCTTAAAAATTATAAAAGTTAAAAGACTAATATCATCTTAGAAAAGAAATAAATGATAACTGTCTTAGATATTCCTATAACTGAAGTTCACTTTGGCATTTTCAGAAGTAAGCAGAAAATACTTACTTTGGAAAAGACTAAAGAAAGGATTTTCCTTTTTACTTATTGGAAACCAACCGTCTAACAAAGAACAAAGGAAAATAACTCCATATTATTCAGATAAGTAGTGGGGGAGGAAACGTGATTGAATAGCAACTGGGTACTGCTGTGTTGTGATTTGATATCCTGATCCAAAAATGAAAAAAAGAAAAAAAATGACCTACTAACTTTCTCTCAGATTCTCAAAAGAAGTCGCTGATGGACTATGGAATATTGTAAATTTCCATAACACAAAATAATTTGTACTATAGTGTTCTATACATGGAATAACTTCTATTTTCTGAATTCTGACACGTACTACAAAAACTTACAAATAGCACTCATGACTCAGAGCAAATGCTGCTTTCTCAAATTATCATGTTTTTTTGAATTATTATAAATCAATTTCTCTTGGTATGTGATGCCATTATTTTCTAAGCCATGAAAAGTAATTTCTCTTTTTAGCAGGCAACAAAAACTCTCTAACTTTTTTTTTGTTTGCTTGTTTGTTTTGTTTTGTTTTTTGGTACTGGGGATGGAACTCAGGTCCTTTTGCTTGCAAGGCAAGTGCTGGAACCACTGAGCTAAATCCTCAGCTCTCCTTAACTTTTAATCAAGCTCCTCTGGGTCCTCTGTACAACTGGTCCCAACCTTTGGCTTCTCTCTCTGTCTCTGTAGAACCCAGTTTGAGCAAGAATCCTGCCAAGTTTAGTGGAAAATCCTCTATCCAATTTGGAGTCTTCACAACCCGAACCTGTCTTCAGCAAGAATTCTAGCAAGAATTCCCCTTGCTTCTGATATTTCTTCTTAGCAATTTTCCATCTCCTGGCCTCACCCTTGTTCCTTGACTATAAATCTCCACCTGCCATAGTTGGAGTCTTGGCTGAATTCCCCATAGTTGGCTTTCATTTCCCCGCCGCAAGATCCCTTTGTAGTGTCTTCTGTACCTGTTGCCATGGGCCCCCCTAGAATAAAGTCTTCCTAATCTACTTTGGCAAGGGTTATAGTTTTTTCTTTAACAGGGAAAGAAATAGTTACTCTCAGTCCTATCTCTATCTTAGAAAATTGAAGCAGTCATGTTTATAAAATTAAATCCTGGTAAATCTGCAGGCAAGAAGCCAAAGGACATTTTAGAAAATTAAAAAGCAAATTAATGATAAAAATGCTCTCATCAATAAATGTCATACTCATACCTGACTTGCTGTAAGAACAGAAAGTGAAGGATAATGACTAGGGATAAAGTCCAGTGGAGAGTTTTCTTGCACTTATTTGTTTTGCCAATTAACAAAATCAAAGAGTTTGTTTTTTGTTTTTTGTTTTAGGATAACATCCAACACACTGAAAACTAAAGATACTGAGTGAAAAAAAACGGGCATAATTGTGTAAATATCACCTTTCAGCATTCCATTTAGCTGTGAAGATGACTACTATAAACTAAAAGCTAGGCCTGCTCCATCCCCCAAGGCCCTTTGGAATGTATGAGACAAGAGGTCTGAGAACAGCTTGGAGACCAAATTCCCAGAGATTCTTGGTTGTAACTATGGGACTTAACCCATAAAGAGATTTTTTATCAAGGATGTCATTTGATATTTTGAACTCCAGAAAGTTTCTCATGCTCTCTCATGGAACAATTCTTAATAGGTGTCACTAACACAGCAAAAATATCATCTTTCTAGAGGCTTCACAGATGTCTCATGGAATGTTAACATAGGGTTAAAGTGAATGAGAATCCTACCCTAGGTTTCTCCTAAAATTCACTCCATCTTGCTCATGACCGTAGGTTGAAGTGAAGCCAGACACCCTGAAGCATCTCATGGAAATCCTTAGGTGGGAGGCATAGGAAACGTGCCCCTAAAAGTAGTGGCTAGGGCTCAATGCCCCAGGGTGAAATCAGGGCAGGTATTGGTTTCAGCTGATATGTCCAACTGAATTCTAGGTAATCTATAGTCATTCAGACTAGCATGTATTCTGCTCCAAATGTTTACATAAGTTTCTATCTTTATAAAGTTTATGATCAAATTGTTAGGCAAAATAAAGAAGAAAAACCAATAATGCACAAGTTGGGACATGAAAAATTGTAAAAAATGTATATATAACAATATGTCTATATTTGATAGAAATTAACAAGGAGGAAACTATTTGTAGCTCTGTTGCAAAGGGTAAAATTATCTCCCAGTGAAAAGCCACTAAAGAGTAAATAAATAGGGCTGGAGATTTAGCTCAGTGGTGCCACTGCCTGCCTGGCAAGTACAAGGACCGAGTTCGAACCCCAGTACCACCAAAAAAAAAAAAAAAAAGAGTAAATAAAGTAAGGATGAGATGACATTTTGGAAGCTACAAGACTTATTTGTGAGTCTAAACACATTATCTGGTATGGTGACAAGCGTGATAATTGTAATAAATGAGGGAAACTTTTGTCCAAACAAAGAAATTCACAGAGCTGCTTTCAACCCATGTACAGATTAAAAAAAAAAAAAGCTCAGGTCATGGATATGTGGAAAGACTAATTTCTTCTGGAGGAAATGGAAAAGAGAAGGATGAATTGAAGATGGTAGTGTTTTATTTTTAAGCAAGTTTTGGCTCAAATTATTGATTAAATCCCAACTTTGGTAATTAACTTGCTGTTCTCTTCGTGGCTTGTTGTAAGTCACTATGGAGCAGTACAGCGAATGAGAATTATACTTTACTCAAGTACATTTAATAGCTAATGTTCATTGAGTAGCACAATTTAAGTAGCACATTTAATAGCTACTGTTCATGACAGGGCTTGGGAAGCTGTCACCTGCTTAGAAGCTGTCACCTGCATGTGTGTGTGTGTGTGCGTGTGTGTGTGTATCACCTCTAAATGATTCTATTTTACTGTCTATTGAAGGAATTTTTGCCAAAGTAATGAACCAGGCTGAGATAAAATGCCAAATATTGCATTTAGCTTTACTTGTTGAAACTTGCATGTTCTTAATTCAGAGTGACGAAGAGTACAGGGCTGTATTGTAGACATATCTCCTTTCCTGACCCAGAAGTCACTGTTACTGACTTAGTTTCTTGGCCTTGAGTAGCCTTGCCTGCTGGCTTGTCTGGCCCTTGGATAACTGGCAGGAAGCAGTGGGTGGAGTTTCCCTGCAGCAGACGCTGCATGAGCTCAGAGGACAGTGAGATCATTGGCATATTTGCTAATCCTGTGGGGTGATGCAGTGAGATGAAAAGACTGCATTTTGCACAAATATAAGGGGAAGAATCAAACATACAGCAATCTCCGATAAAAGAGAAGTTAAGGAACACTCAGAACAAACTGTGTACCTTATAAGTACAAAACTGAACAAATTATAAAGAAAACTGGGCATTTCACTCATTTTTATGACAGATTCAAGAAATTCAGTTACAGCTGTCTGGAACTTTAAAACGCCCCTCACTTTATTTTTCACTTTCGTTTTTTTACTGTCAATTAAATTGATGAACCTTACTGGGGTTAAAACTAACAAAGTTCACCCTGAAACATTTTGCAGTGTGAAATTATTTCATTCAAGGAATGCTTCTCATTTTAGATGTTTAGGAATCTGAGACTCAGAAATAACAAGGTTTACTTTATTTATTTATTTATTTATTTATTTTTAGGTTTACTTTAAATTCTGTAATTTATTCTCATTATCCTTGCTGCTTGGAGACAGCCCAAAGGAAGGGCTGGTCTACATCTACTATGATATAGTAACTCATGAAACAGTTGTTTAAAAATTACAAATTATATAAAAATACAGTATCCACAATTATCTGGGTATGTATGTATGTATGTATGTATGTATGTATTTTTATTTTTTTGGTACTGGTGATTGAACTTGGGACCTTGTGCTTGTGAGGCAGGCAGCAGCACCCCTGAGCTAAATTCCTGGCCCTGACTGGGTTTTATTTATAACAGAACTTAAAACCTTTTCTGAATTTTGGCCTAGTGAGGTTCCAAACTGCAGAAGCATGCGATGTGGACCAGAGACAGGGTCAGGTTTAGCTCTGATACTTCTAGGCTATACCATTGTGAGGAAACTCACTTAGCCTCTTTGACCTTCCATTTTCTAGCCCGTTTTCATTCACCAAATAGTTATTCAACTACTACTCTGTACCAAGCTTGTTCTAGGTGTTGAGAAGGGAACAAAACAGACAAGCCCACTGTCAACAGCATTTATATTTCTAGTGAGAGGGCAAGGAAACAAGAAAAGTAAATAAATACATAGCATGTTTAAAAGTGAAGAGAACTAAGGATAGACTGAAAGCATGGAGAGTGGATGTACAATATTAGGGATAGACTAGAATTTTAGAAAGTGCTCTGGGAAGATCTGACCAACACGATGATTTTTTCTTCTCTGTAAAATGTAACTGTTTGGTCAAGATTTGACAGAACTGAGTGAGCTAATCATGCAGATATCTGGGGCAAGGGCATTATAGGCAGAGGAAAAAGCCAGAATCAAAGACCTGAGGCAAGAATGTGCACTGAGTATCTGAGAAACAATAAGGGGATCATCGTGGTGGAGGCAGAGAGAATGCAGGAAAGAAGAGGAGATAAGGTCAGAAAGAGGAGCAGGGAACCAAGCCCCACAGGTCACACAGTTGAAACCCTCATGAGATGGGAAGCATGGAGGGTCTGATCATAAGCACGATGAGCTGACTATATTTGAATAAGATCACCCTGACTAGTGGCTTATTTCAAAGTGTATGATAACCACTCACATTTCCAAAGTTCCCGAGGATAAATGTGACGATGTTTACAGAGGGCTCTCAGGATGCCAAGAGGTATGAAATAGGAGTGACTGCTACTGTGTGGAGTTGGTGTGGTGCAGGGTACTAGAGATGTCAGGCTTGGGAATCAAAGGCAGTCATGGGTGAGAAGGTCAGCTCTTATGACTGCCAGCTAGCAAGCTTCTGTCACTTCATCTGTGACATCAGGAGACAGATACCCAGCCTTTAGGGTGGCTGCAACTATGTCAAATACTTATGGAAGCATGCAACACACATTTTTCTTTGCCTTTCTCTCTCTGTCTCTGTCTTTCTGAGTGCATGTTGCTTATACAGACTAGTAGGTTTCATTCTGGGCACATCTGTCCATGAATACTTTGATGTCCCAACATACTTCGATCATTACCCCCTCGTTACTCCTTGCCCCATTCCCTCCTCTCAGTCCCTTCCTCCTCCCCAACAGCTTCCCCTTTATTTTCATGTTAACCTCGCTTGTTTTTCTAGTTTCCTCATGGAAGAAAACATGTAATATTTGACTTTCTGAGCCTGGCTTTTTTTTAACACTGAGCTACATCTCATCCTTATCATCATCATCATCATCACTTTGAGACAGGGTCTCACCAAATTGCTCAGACTGGGCTCGAACTTGCAATTCTCCTACCTTAGCCTCCTAGAGTGCTGAGATTACAGGCATGTGCCCCCATGCTCAGCTGAGTTTACTTATTTTACTTAACATGATGGTCTCTAGTTCTATCCATTTTCCTACAAATTACATAATTTCAGTTTTCTTTGTGGCAAAATAATATTCCATTGTGTACATATACTACATTTTTTTTTTGCAGCAGCAGCAGTAGCAAAATTTATTTGAAAAAGTAAGTGAAGAATGAGGGAGAAACTGGCTCTGCAGAACGAGCATGGGGTGAGTAAAGGAGGAACAAGCAAAACAAAATAAAAGTACACCCTAAAGGATGCAGGGCAGGCTATCATGAGGAAAGGTATGATAGCCTGTAGCACATTTTCTTTGTCCATCCATGTCTTAAAGGGCACCTGGTTGTTTCTACAGTTTAACAATTGTAAACATGGGTATGTACATATCTCTATTGTACACTGATTTCAATTCTTTCAGGAATAAACCAAGGAGCGGTATAGCTGGATCAAACGGTAGCTCTATTTTAGTTTTTTGAGGGTATTACTATGCTGACTTCTATAATAGCTGTATTAATTTACATTCCCCCCAACAATGTAGGCAAATTCCTTCCTACCCCCACAATCTTTGCCAGCATTTGTTGTTTATTACATTCTTAATGATAGCCATTCAGACTGGTGTGAGACAGAATCTCAATGTGGTTTTGACTTGTATTTCCATACTGGCTGAAGACAACATATAGCTTTCAATACAGGAAGAACAGACAGGAAGCAATCTATTCTGTACCACAGAAAAAGGCCCTGGGAATCAGCAATCCTGGGAGCTATCCTAACCTTCTACTGCTTCATGACCTCGTGGAGGAGAAATTAATTGCATTATCCATAGTTAAATCATTTTCTCCATCTCTCCTGTAGATGGAAGTTTCAGTGACTGCTGTTTTCCTGTGACGGTATAAGAGCTGAGGAGTTAATGCTTATAACATCATTGTGTGAAAAGAAATACTGTACTTCAAAGTGTTTCTAATGTTAATATAAGTGTGACTAAGAATTATGTCAAGCTGACAGCTAAAAAAAAAAAAAAATCCAGAGAAGCCAGGCGTCGTGGCACATACCCGTGATCCCAGAACTTGGGAGGCTGAGGCAGGAGGATCACTGCAAATTCAAGGCCAGCCTGGGCTACATAGAGTTCCAGGCCAGCCCGAGCTAATAGTGAGACCCTGTCTCAAAAAACAAACAGGGCTGGGGATTTAGCTCAGCGGTTCGGTGGCCTGCCCTTGCAAGCGCAAGGACCCGAGTTCGATCCCCGGTACCAAAAAAAAACCACCACAACAAAAAAACAAACAAACAAATCCAGAGAAAAGTGCTACAATGGAAAAAACATGAGATTTACCTGTTTATCCTGAAAAGAGTATCCAAAGCCTTTTGAATGCTATGACTTAGTATAAGAAAGAGAAGGTGGAGGAGAGTTAGAGATGACAGGCTTACAGCAGCAGATCACTATCAGGCAGTGGAAACAGTTCCAGAGAAGAATACGTGGCAAGGATTAAAATTATAGGTCCCTATTTAATGTTAAAAAAGCACCAGAAAATTTGGCAAGTTTCCTATCTTTTATTTTTCAGACAAGTTATTCCAGTCAGCTTCTTGTAATTTAGAACTTCTCACCAGAATTTCTGACATTTCTTTCGGGGTTTCTTTGATGAAAATCTTGGGGCCCCTCCTGAGTAAAAGCAACTAGAACTACCACGTAATTTATATGGGTTACTGTTAGTCTCCACAGAAGCCAAGCAAAAGGCTAAAAACCAGATTAGTTTATGACTTAAAAAATTCAGGCCATAAACTTCTTGAGAGAACATATCTTTTTTTGAATTTTAAAAAAGCAAGACCTAAGCAGAGAAGGCAAGTGTAAGTACACCTAACTTATTCCATAGATCAATAGTGAGTTTTTACTTTCACACTATTCGCCCATTAGGTGAAAATGCCCCCAAACACACAAAGTCACCTTAGATTGCAGCTGGGTATCACAAGCCCCAAACAACTGTAAAGGGCTGGCACAGCCTATGCTTTTGCACGATAGGCATTATGTAATCTTAACAGAACTATGAATATGCTCAATTTAACCTTTATTTTTAAAAGAGGCTAAAACACCCAATTTAATATATAACACAGCAGATTCAATTAATAGAGCTACCATAAACAAGTGTTTTTCTCAGACATATAAGGAGGCATGCATGGCTAATGTTCTCCCAATGGGAATTTGTTCCTATGATCAATATGATTCAATTACATAAATATTTACTTAGCAGCTCTTATGTGTCAGGCAATGCTCCGGGTGCTGAAAAAATAGAGATGAGTTAAGACCTGGCCCCTGACCAAGGCATTTGTCATCTAGTAAAAATGGCAGCTATGTAAACCCATATAACAGGGCAGAACTGTGGTGGGTAGGCATGTGGTGCGAGGAACAAAGAGGAGAGTGCCCTAGCCACGGGGTGGAGAGGTGACAAGGAAGGGTTGCTGAAGGAGGTGACACAGCCAGGTCTGAGGTGGGGGAAATTCTAGAGAAGGCCAAGCATTAGGAATTACGTCAAGTCATGAGGCAACAGACAGGGCAAGGTGCTGTTGAAGAACAAAGTGTTTGGTGGAAAGTGAGAAAATGAGGCTACAGAGATGAGGAGCAGTTCACAAAGAGCTTAGGACGCATTCCGATGGCAGGGCGGCCATTGGAGGGTTTTAAGGAAGTGAGATTGGAAATGCATTTTGTCGAGATAGATTACTCTGGCGGTAATATGGAAGGCAGATCTGATGGGCAATGGAGACAACAATAAATAGATGGCTGAATCTAAAATTTTATATATCTTGATTTATTTCCTCAGGAGCTGAGATCTATTAGTTTTGTCTTGTATCTACCAAAGGTATAGAAAAACATTCTTATATGCCTAGGATTCTAAAACATATCGGCTCGATGACTGATTCATTAGGTTTGGTTTGTCTCTGATAGACAGGGACCATCTCAGAAAGTATAATATGGCTCTTGGGCCCCATCCTCACTTTTCTGCTCACAAAGTGGTACAATGTACTGCAGCATCTCCTTGACTAGGACTTTTAGGAACAGGCTATTCACAACAGATCTGCAGAAGTAAGGCATTACTGAAGCATTTCCTATATTTCCTGCATTGCTTCCAATTTCTATGTTGCCTCTATTTAAATTAACTTTGGTTATGCTAGTAAAGAAGAGACAGACTGTGATTTTTGTCTGCTCAGAAATTAGCACAATCAAACCATAAAATGGTAATAAAATACTTTTATGAGGAAGACACAGTAGTTCAGAGTCTTGAGGGATGGAAAAGGTTATTGAAAGAGGAAGCAAACTGGCACAACACTTTTATTTGCTCTTTAGGACAGCGCTGTGATGAGCTCAGGAAATGGAGGTGGCTCACCCGAGTTGACTCAGCTTGCAACAAGATTTCATGGGAAAAAGGAGGGCCTGCTTGGATGGGGCTTTGGTTCACACATTCACGTGACATGTATGTGGCTTAAACCACTGTGTCCTTATTAAAATTTTCTTCACAGAGCAGCATATGTTATCCTCACAATAACTGAAAATTAATTAGCCACCAGCACTCCCTCACTTGCCTGATCAACTATTGCTCTCTAGTTTGTTTCACACTGGTTTTAGTGAGTGTGTTTTGCATGAGCAATCCTGCTATTCCTGGAATGAATTAAAAAGGAAACTTTGCTTCTCTCCTTGTGATGATAAGTGACATCATAGTCTTACAGGTTTTACCCAGATAACTGTGGACCTTCCAGGAGAGTCTTCAATAAAAATGGGCCCGAATCAAGTTTTACTAATTTCCCCTATTAAAACCATATTCAGGGACAGGGATTTAAACTCAGTGGTGCCACTGCCTGCCTCGCAAGTGCAAGGACCCGAATTTGATCCCTGGTACCAAACAACAACAACAACAACAACAACAACAAACCCCCCCAAAACCAACCAACCAAACAAAAAACCAAGATTCACTAATTTACTATTCTCTGACACTTATTTTAATGATAGTATCAACTTAATTAAACTTGAGACTGACCAAGAGGAGTGGAAGATTCTTTACCAGGCTGACTTACCCACAATAATATCTCCATGGTCTCTGAAATGTTCTCAGGGGAGATGGGGGAAGAAAACATGTATGAAGAAAATCTCATACACACTCTGGAAAACAAAAGCCAAAATGGCTGCCTCCCCAAAAGTTCTAAAAGAGCTCTATGCTTTGGATGGGCTATGGAGATGAGTATGGAGTGGCCACAAATCACACCTGCTAGCACCGAGTGCTGGCATGAACTCTGAGAAATCCACAAGACTTCTCTAACTCAAAGACAGAGGTGGAAAGAGTGGTTTAAAAATCTCGCTGAAAATACAAAGGAAACTAAACTGCCAGTTCAAGGAAGACTGACCCTGTACTTTCTTTATAATAGGTAAATAGAAAGGTGAATCCCAGATGTTTTCCATTTAAACTAACAGAGAGATACTTCCCTGGGCCAAGTAGAAATAATCACAGAGTAACCAAAACTTTCACTGTCCCTTCATCAAAACGAAATTTGGGTTTTATTCATGGCAGAGTACTTCCTCTGAACAAGTCTACAAAGGAAAGGCACACAATGGACAAAACTCTATGCAAATAGCTGTATAAGGTCCTTTTAAAATGAAATTGAGTTGGGTGTGGTGATACATGCCTATAATCCCAGAATTTGGAGGACTGAGGCAGGAAGATCACAGTGAGTTCAAATCCAGTCTGGGCAATATAGTGAGTTCAAGGCCAGCCTGAACTACAGAGCAAAATCTTGTCTCAAAAAAAAAAAAAAAAAAAAAAAAAAAGGAAAGGCACACAATGGACAAAACTCTATGCAAATAGCTGTATAAGGTCCTTTTAAAATGAAATTGAGTTGGGTGTGGTGATACATGCCTATAATCCCAGAATTTGGAGGACTGAGGCAGGAAGATCACAGTGAGTTCAAATCCAGTCTGGGCAATATAGTGAGTTCAAGGCCAGCCTGAACTACAGAGCAAAATCTTGTCTCAAAAAAAAAAAAAAAAAGTAACATGGTTTGGCAGATTATCTGCCATCTTCTGCTAGTGTTTGGTGCTCTGCCTAAGGGTACACCATCCTTACTTTTCTTCTTCCGTTAGATCATTATCAATTCACATGTGATTGAATGTGAAAGTTCCTCATGGTGAGCTTTTGCTCATCCCTGCTCGCCCACATCTAATCTAACCTCTGGTAGAGTCTGAATCTGGAATGTCCCCTGAAGGCCCTGTGGTGAAAGCTTGGTCCCAGCCTGTGGTGCTAGTGGGAGGTAGTGGAACCTCTAGGAGGTGAGCCAAGTGGAGGCAAGTTAGGACTTTGGGGGTGTGCCCTGGAGGCAGCCCCTCTTTCACTTTGCTTCTTGGCTGGCAGAATGGAAACCTTCTCCATGTGCTCCCCTCAATAATGTGCTGCTTTGCCACAGGTCAAGCAACCATGGATTTAAACCAAGAGCCAAAATAAACTTTTTCTCCTTTTAAACTGATTATTTCAGGTATTTTGTCATAGCAATAGGAAGCTAACACATTCTGTGTCATATACTACAAATTAATCTTTCTCAAACATCATGTTTCTTATGCCCCATTACTTTATTAGAATAAAAATGACAGATAACAAGTACTGTCAAGGATGGGGAGAAAGTAAAACCCTCATATACACCTACTGGGATGTAAAGTGATAGAATTGTTATGGAAAAACTGTTTGGCAGTTACTCAAAAGTTAAACATGCAATTACCATGAGACAAAGAAATACAGTATTATTTAGTCAAAAAATGAAATACTGATATATCCTATAACATGAATGAACTCTGAAAATTGCTAAGTGAATGAAGCCAAACACAAAGGGCCATGTATTGCACGATTCCACTGATGGGGAATACACAGAAAAGGTAAATCCATGGAAACAGAAAGTAGATCAGGAGGAGGGGAGGATATAAGTGGAATATGAATGGGGAGTGACTATAATGGAAGTGGGTTTCTTTTAGGGGTGATAAAATTTTAAAACTTACTGCAGAGATGGTGTACAGCTCTGTGAACTTACTAAAAAACATTGTGCTGTATATTTTAAATGAGTGAAATATTTGTGTGAATATCTCAATAAGGATGCTATGCATTGCAAGATTTGAATATAAATTATTTAGTCTGAAAAAGACACCAATTCAATAATATAAAAGCAGATAATCTTAAGGGGTGTTAGCCAGTTTTTAAAATTTCTTCTAAGTTTAAGTCATGGTAATTAAATGTATTATGTTAATTTAGCTATAGGAAATATTTTAGTAGTAGAGTTTATTAGTAAAGAGCTATAGTACAGAGAGGACTTTGTGCTTGCTAGGCAGGCATGGCACCACTGAGCTACACCCCTGGCCCTGGAATACTTTTAATAACAAAGTCTTCTGGGTTATTGCAGAAATACAGTCTCTTTTATGTTAGGTCTAGAATTCTGTATTAAGGATGAGTTTATTAAAATAAATATGGTATAATTTAAATTTTTATGGCTTAAGTACAGTCATTCTTGGAAGGCAAAGGAATAAATACTCTTGCCTTCAAGTACATCATCACTTTATTTTATTTTAATATTATGACTATTATTTTGGCAGTATTGAGGATTGAACCCAGGGAACACTAGGGCTGAACTCTGGCAGCATGGAGCTACATCCCCAGCCCTTTTTATTTTATTTGAATAATAATAATAATAATTATTATTATTATTATTTTAGTACCAGGATCAAACTCAGATCCTTGCACTTGTGAAGCTGGAGGCGGAACCACTGAGCTAAATCCCTGGCCCCCTTCTTTTATTTTGATATAAGGTCTTGCTAAATTGCCCAGGCTGGCCTTGAACCTGTAATTTTCCTGCCTCAGCTTCCCAAGCAGCTAGGATTACAGGCATCCACCATCACTCCTCACCCTTCATTTTATTTTAAATGTATAATTTGCTGCAATTTTACATCACTGAATCAACTAATCAAAGCAAGAAAATAGTTGACCAGTGGATTAAAAACTGTCTCAAACTAGCTAAATGGACGCATATTGAGGTGATACTGTTAAGTGAAATAAATAGGAGGCATATGTGTAAATACAGAATAGTTTCTCTAGTGTGAAACTGAAAGTGTAAATAAGGACTAAAAGGTATAATATATAGGAAGAAAATGTTCAAAGGGTAAGGGAAGTGGGAAGGGTAGGGGAAAAGAAAGATGGGAATGGAATTAACATGAGGAAATGAAAAAATGGAAACAAAGTCTTTGTAGATAGAGAGGGGTGGAGGGGTTGAAGGGAGGGCAGGGGAATGGGAAAAAAATAAGAACCAAGATGGATTATGTAAAATTTCCAATGATGAATGTCACTACATTGTGTACCTTAAATGTACCAATAAAATTAATTTTAAAAAATTGTCTCAAACATTTTTCACTTTATAATACATGAAAAGAATCCTGTACTTCAATATTAAAATTATTTTTGAAAGAAACATTATAATTGTTTATCATAAAGTTGATTTAGTCTTCCATTGTTGAATACAGTATGTAGTAGCTTAAAATTTGAGAAATAAATAATTGAAATGAGATGAAAAAGGCTCTCATAGGGCTGGGGATTTAGCTCAGTGGTGCCACTGCTTGGATCACAGGTGGAAGTTCCCAAGTGCAAAAAAAGTTCCCCAGTACCAAAAACAAACAAACAAACAAAAAGAAAACAAAAAAAAAAAAAAAAAAAAAAAAAAAAAAAAAAAAAAAAAAAGAGAGAAAAAGGCTCTCATAAAGAGAGAAGCCAAAAATACTGATGACAAATTCAATGAGCATTTCCCTTGCTTCAATTTGCAGGCCTAAACTGTACTATGTGGGAAAACACAATTGTTTGAAAAACAGAAAGAAAAAAAAAAAACTAATCTAAGTGGGAGGTAGAGATTTAGTTCCCTTGAGTTCATGGAAATTTACTGTCATTAAAAAGTAAGCTCTTGATTCACTTGCCTTCTAGAATACACGACCAACTTAGTAAAAATGATAATTGTTAGTAGCTGATTGTGTCCATGTAAAAGAATGTGACAGCCAAGAGTTGACTTTAAAGGTTGTCTACCTCAGTCCTTTTTTTTTTTTCTGGAAACAAGGATCTAACGCAGGACCTTGTGCTTGTCAGGCAGGCACAGTGCCGAGCTACATCCCTGGCCCTCCTCAGTCTCTTCATTGTACAGATGGGGACTCTAACTGAACTACTTGCTTACAGGGCGCACATCTGTTAAGGGCTGAACAGGGTAAGAAGGGCTTTGCCTCTACGTGTAGGTTGTTTTCCTAGACATTATGCTGAACCCAACCCCTCCCAGATAGAAAGATAACGTCTATACCTGCACAGAGCAAATGGGCCTCAAGTTGAGGCGAAATTCTTTAGGAACTTACTGACGTCTGAGAATATAAACTATCAGATCTTCACTGTGTTTTGTCAAATGGACAGGAAAACAGATTTGTTTCTTCCTTTGATGATATGAAGGACAAAGGCATTATGTTTTTCCTTTGGGCATTGTTTCTTGCTTCTCACTCACTCATTGTAACCTTCTCTGCTTCTTTAAAGGGCAGCTAATTAAAGTCTTGGAACACTTAGTGCCAGACTTCCTTCCTAGGTTTAGAAAATCTCCCACTGTGTTAGTTGAAGTACAGACACTGTATCTGCAGGTATGTGGCCTGCAGAGAGACTGTGGCTGTTAAGACTCCTCTGGAGCAGATGGCAACCCTGCATACAGTGGTACCGAGCTGCTAGAGCCAGTCTTGGCTTTAGTGCTGAAGCTGAGTTATACCCTCAGTGCACATGACGGTCTATGACCAGCTCTGCAGTATAATCTGGGGCTTTGTTTTGGTTTAAGGGTCCTCCAAGTCAGATCCTTGGCCTGGTATAAATTCTGCTTAAATTATTCAAAGTTAATTTATGTCACTTGAAATTAAGAAAACTGATACAAGTGGCTAAAAAGTAGCTTAAAATGCTCTACTATATTGTGAGTTTTTCTGGGGAAGATATATATATATATATATAGATAGATAGATAGATAGATAGATATCTATATATAAACATAAAATTATCACTTAATGAATGTGGAATTGGACTGGCTGTCTACAAAGGTACTTACCAACTTGGCATACAAGGGAGAAGGTAGCACCTATAGGATAGCACGCCTGCTAGAATGTGAAAATAGCAAAATACCCACCCTCAGAATACTAGCTCCATGCAAGTCAGTTCTCAAGAGAAAATACAAAGCCACATCTACAGAAATGTAGACAGTAAATTCATCAGTGAGAAGACAGGCTGTTTGCTTTTACTATTAAATGGCATGTCTTATTTTGATTATAGAACTGGTCTGTTGGTCTGGGCCAGGTTAGTTTATGGAAGTGATTGAAAAATGTTTTTAAAAAAGAGGCTTTTGTATGTTTAAATGACATGGAAAAAGTAAGCAAACTTTGAAACTGATGTTTGCTAAACTGATGGAATAAGTTTATAAAAAGTGCTTTAATTAGATATCCTTAAAATGCCAAGAAAACTGTACCTTACAGCTTCCTAATTTGTTTCTTAATATTTTATTACTTTGGTAAAGGAATGTTTTTCTAATTTATCAGGGCAACTCTAGGGAGCTAGCTGTAAGTGACCTTATTATGAACAAAAAGACTTAAACTCTTTGTTGGCCATCATGTCAATTATGTGCTTAACATCAAATATTTATAGGTGACCATAACATTAACACAGTAGCTGTTACTCTGAAGTTAGAGTGGCAAACTGGCACATAGTTGTGTCTTCACTTAGTCACACACTGTTCTTAAGGGACAGGCTGAAGACACTATTAGAAAAGGCTGTGCTTGGACTACAGCAAATGGACTGCAAAGACATGCACGAAGTTTGGCCATGGCTCTCTTAATTTCTCAGCTGCGTCCCTAGTAAAATGAGGTATTGTATATCCCACATATGCTTTGAGGGCCAAATGCAAATTATATGTGTAAAAGAACCCACAGATGCACTTAATATTCACAAATGGAGAGGGAGTGAACCTGACCTTGCAATCTAAAACCATTTAGTAAACTATTTACTAAACTATTTAGTAACTATTTAGCCAGTAAATGGTCAAAAAATCTTTAAAGAATTTTTTCCCACATTGTAGATTGTCTCTTAGTTATGCTGATGGTTTCTTTTGAAGTACAGAAGCTTTTTAGTAAGATGAGATCCCAGTTGTTGATTCTATCTGCTAGTTCCCGTGCTACTGAGGATTTGTTCATAAAGTCTTTTCCTATGCCAATGTCTTCCAGAGTTCTGCCTAACTTACCTTCCAGCAAGTTTAATGTTTCTGTTTTAATATTTAGATCTTTAATCCATTTGGATTTTAATTTAGTGCATGGCGAAAGATAAGGGTCTAATTTTAATCTGTGGCAGGTAGACATCCAGTTTGGAAATCAATATGGAGATACCTCAGAGAGCTTGGACTGGAGGTTCCATTTGACCCAGCCATCCCTCTGCTGGGTATCTTTCCAAGAGAACTAAAAGAATCATATCACAGAGAAGTATGTGCACCCATGTTTATAGTGGCACAGTTTGTAATAGCTAAATCTTGGAAACAGCCCATTTGCCCATCCGTTGGAAATTGGATAAAGAAGATGTGGTTTTTCTATAAAATGGAATATTACTCAGCCATAAAGAACGAGAAAATAGATTCATTCATAGGAAAATGGGTACATATTGAAGATATACTCCTAAGTGAAATAAATAAGTCACACATGTGTAAATACCGAATAGTTTCCCTGGTGTGAATAATCTGCAACAATGCATAAGATTCTAATAAGATTACTGACATTCAGAAATGGGAAGAAAGGAGCTAAAGGTGTAGAGAAGGTGGGATGGGTAGGGGAAGGGTAATAAGGGAAAAGAAAAAAATGTGAGAGAACGAAAAGATGAAAATAAAGTGTTTGTAGATGGGGAGGGGAGGAGGGGGTGAAGGGAGGGCAGAGGTAAGGGGAAAAAATGAGAATCAAGACTTGTCATGTAGAGGTACAAGTTCCCAACAATGAATGTAACTGTACTGTATCCCTCAAAGGTATCAATAAACTCAATTAAAGCTGAAAAAAAAATCTTTAAAGAGAATTCCAAATATTTTAAACCTAATGAATGCTTAATTTTATTTATTTCTACCCACTTATTGTTCCAACAATGTAGTATATTCTTACATACTATTTTTACTCACAATTTACTTGGTAATTCCTTTTTCATTGAATATTATTTTAAAACAGGAAAATTCATCTAAATATCTCATTACCAATTATGGTAGTCCTTGCTTTAAAAAATGTAAGAGATGACGGGGATTTAGCTCAGTGGTTCCGCCACCTGCCTTGCAATTGCAAGGCCCTGAGTTTGATCCCCGGTACCCCCCACCAAAAAAAAGTAAGAGATTTGGCAATGCTTATTATTTTTTCCTTATTATTATTATTTACCGAGGCAGTTTAATGTAGCTCAGAGTCAAAGCAGTCAGGTTACAGGGTGAGTTCGTTTTCCAACAGAGGTCAAAAGTGTCTTCTAACACATTCGTATTTCACCTTTCCCCATGTCAACTACTAAGCCAGCTTGCTTTCAAATATAAAAATGATGTCTTCAAAGAATGTTTCTCATGACATAAATAACTTTTCACAGTTAACTAAAGTACTCTAGGGATCTAAAACTCTATTTCTCAGCTCTATTAGTAGATGGGTTGGATCAGCCATTCACCCCTTTCAACCAGTTTTCTTGCTTGTATCAAGAGGCTGCTGTGCTAGATTACCCAAGATTTCTCCCAATTATTATTATTGGTGGGGGGTATCAGGGATCACACTCAGGACCTTGCGAGGCAGGCGGTGGCACCACTGAGATAAATCCCCAACTTTTCTCCCAATTCTAAGATTCTCTATGCACTATGTATGTCCTGTTTCCCAATAAGATTATTAACTATCTGAAGACAGGAATCACACCTTAACTTTCTCTTGAAACCTGAACATTATTTGGTTTAGTGTTATGCACTGAATATCTGTAAAACTGAGTTGCAATTATTTTATAGTATAAGAACATATATGGAGACAAATTATCATATCTTACAGTAGAAAAATAAGCAGTGATTGCTAAATAACCATTACTTAATGTTTACAGTGGGATTTTAACTATCCTACCTTTCAGTCAAGAAAATGCTTTGTTTACTTGCATTAGGTAAGAGAAAGCTGGGAGCAGTGACTAATAAGATATTTTCTACTGAAGTATTCTGTTCTCTTATCTCCATAATCCATCAAAATATTTCAGACTTGTGCACTTACACTTTATACACTATGAGAAGTTAATGCAATAGGGAGCTTCTAAGATGTCCTCAAATGATCCCCGCCGCCTGGTATTCACAGCCTTGTTCAGTCCCCTCCTACAATGTGCCAGGCTGCTCTGTGCAGACGAAAGCAAGCAGAAGTGCTGCAATGTGACTGCCTAGATTAACTTGAAGAGACTGTGGCTTCTACTCTCTGAGGAGCTCCCTCACTTGCTTTCACATTCTCATGGATCAGGTGCTTTCAGGGAAGCCACATCATAAGCACCCCAGGGAGAGGTGGACGTGGGGAAGAACTCCTACCAGGAGCCATGTGGGTGACTTAGAAGCACACTGTTTACACCCAGGCCAGTGTTCAGCCCTAGACAGCATTAGACTGAACCTCAAAAGAGACCTAGAACCAGAGCCATCTTGCTGACCTTTTTGATACCCAGAAATTGTGTGAAATATTTTTTAAGCTGCTAAGTGTTGGGAGAATTTGTTATGCAGGAAATAAATAGCTAACATACACAAAAATTCTTTTTTAGATGACGTACCCAACATTTTTGCCTAAATGAGAACTTCCCAACTATTGACCTTGTAAAAACATCATTCCTTCTAATCTATACATTGCCCTTCAAAACATTTTTGTAGATCCCATTGTTCACAGGATAAATCAAACTCTAATCCATGTCACACAAAGCATCCATTCTGCTTGCCTAGAAAGCTTCAGATATATCTCAATGCCTATATACATTATTCTACTTTTAAATTTTCCAAATTCTTTTATCCCTATGCCTAGAACTCCTCATTTGGCCAATCTTCAAGATTCAGTTTGAATATCACTGTGCGTCAGTGTGTTGCGGGCCAAGCCTGAACATAGCCCTCTGCCTCCTCCCCACTCCCTCTCTCCTCCATCGACTAGACAGTCTGACTAAAGCCTGTAGACCCTGCAGAGCACAGCTCCAGGAGACAGTTCCATTATGTATCCTTCCTTGTTCCCTTTCCGCGCATGCCCCGATCGCGAGACAATCATCTACGTTCAGCCCAGGCCACATAGGCCACATAGCTCTAGTTACCCCGCCTTCTCTTCCTATTTGTTTTACACTGTAAATAAAGAGCATGCTGGACTCCAGGCAGCCATTAACTCCCGACAGGCTATGGCTCCATCTGGTCCCAGCTTTCCAGCAGAATCTTGGTGTTCTTCATTTTTCTTCATCTCCCACCACTCTCCCCAGCTTCAGACCCTATGCCATGCAGGTCATGGCATGTGTGTGCGTGTGTTATTCGTTATATATTTTTTCTTGGACATAAATTATTTGTATATTTCATTTAATTCAACAATTTTTTTAGCTGCTACTGTGTGTTAGGCATTTATTTTTGTAAAAATTAGGAATAATAAAGGAATTTAAACAAACAAGACTCAAACCTAAAGGAGTCTATAATTTAGTAGAAAAGTTAGAAAATGAATTACTAGTTATAAGTGAAATGAGTGTTTCAAAAATAAGGGAGTGAAGAGAATTGTGGGCATATGAAGCTGGGGAGAAAGTCTGACTTACTCCATGGACTTAGGGAAACCTGCTCTGAATGTTTGCTGAGCAAGAGCTTTAGTGAAAACTGAATCAGGATAAAAACAGTCTACAAGTTTGGTCTAAAAAAATCCAAATCAGCAAACAAAATTAAAAAAGATATGGCTTGACAGTATTATATGTAAGAACACTATATGGATTCTATTTGACAAAAAGCACTATCTGCATACAATTTAACAGGAAAGACAATACCGTGGTTTCACCAATAGAAATATACTCAACAGACTTTGGAAACACTCTGAAGAGACATAGGAAAAAAACAGAGCCCCTTCAGAAGAGGATGACCACAAGTGGGACACTACGAAATCAGGCCACAAGAAAAATAACTTCTCCAAACCGGAAGGGACACAATGGAGACTCAGGAGGTATACAATGGAAGATTCAGAAGGTATACAATGTACAAATAACTGAAGGACTGTCATGTGGAAGAAGGATTATACTCATATATTCCTGTGGATTTATGGGTTTAGCAAGGAAGACACAGAAAAGGAACAATTTTCAAGTTGCCAAAGCTATTCAAAGCAGACTGTCTCTGTCCTTGAGGTGATTATATTTCAACTGGTTGGCCACTGAGCAAACTGATACAAAAAGGAATCCAAACCTTTAGCATGGATAACTTTGTACTAAAGCCACTTCAATCCTGACATTTTATAGCTTGATTACATGAGTGTTAATGGATATTTGTCTCAGACCATATTGTAATGATGTCAAGTAGATCACATTTCCCATAAGGTGCTTTCCTTTACAGTAAGTAGAGGGGAAAGAACAGGAAAAATTTCTGGTATCTTCAAAAAGGCTGCTTAGATGGCTTTCCTAACAACTCCTTTCCAAGCAACAAACTATTTTACAGTTCACGAGTCTCATTTCTTAATCTAATTCCTATATTAAAGGTATGAATTTTTTCCTGTAAACTATGTAACAAATATGAAGGAAAATGTTTCTTTGGCTCTTTGGTTGAGTTTAAAGGCAACTTTTAACTGATTTCCACAAGATTCCTGAAGCAAAATTCTCTTTTAACATGTAAATATTTATTAACAATCTATATCTCTGTAAGTCTAGATTCCTCAAGGTTCTAGATTTCAAAAAACCAAAATATATATTTCTTAGAGCTCTCTAATTTTTATTATAAGAGTTCAAGAGTAAGGGTATTTCCTAATGTGAACAAAATTTGACATATACGTCTGTGAAGTGATGCTGGCCTATTGCCCTTTCCCTCACTTGCAGATGTCTTAAATAACAAAGAAATTATCATGCAAGTGCTGAAAAACCTACATAAGACTTCACAAAATGTTATAATCCCTGATTGGTCTTACTGCAAAAGAGAATACACAGAGGAGTTGAACCTGTACTTACTAAGCAGTTCTTCTGAAAAACAGAAATTTGATATTATGTGAAATAGTTTAATATCCTAACAAAGTACAAGGTTCTTGATTTTAGAGTACAAAGACAAATCCACTCTGAGAAGCTTAATATGTGTAAAATTTTTAAAAATTCAGATTTTCAAGTTAGAAGGAGGCTTGAACTTTGTTGGCTTAAATACACACTGATCTCTAGTTTTTATTTACTGAAAGCTAAACCATGTGTTTGAGTAGAAACAGACTTGCCACAAGAAAGAGTGAAAGTGATCTCACTGAGGGGAAATGAGAGTCTAAGGTCAGTTAGGTACAATAAGCTTAGCAATTGGCTCCTTAGGGCCAAGTAAGTACTGACATCCAAGAAGACTAACAGCAGGTAGCTCTAATCTAAACCTCTGGGACTTGTGAGGGTTCCTATGCATTAAATAATTAATTAGTACATCAAATACTGAAAAATACAAACTATTCACAGGAAACATTACCTGTGCAATAGCCAAAAAATCATCAAATCAGTATTCATTCTCAGCAAATTGGTAACATTTCAAGTACATAAAGGCAACTCTATTATCCTGTTTTTTCCATTTAAAATATCTATTTATTTTCAGGTTTATTTTATGGAAGAAGATTGAGAAGAAGCAACCTAACAGTTTGGGAAGAGTTCAAAATAGATGTACTAACAACTTCAAGGAGTTAAAAATTAAGTAATATAGCATTTCTTTGAACATGAGGAAAAGGAGGAGACTGAGATAAATATGGACAGTATAACATACTTGATGTGATTATCTCTGAGTAGTGTAAGGTAAAATCATAAATGAGAGAAGGTTACCATAGGAGCTACAGAAAGAGTCTATCGGCCTGCAGAGGTGAGGAAAAGTTGTTCAGAGACACTAGAATTTCAGCTGGATCTTGAAGGGTGGGTCAAAGATAAGCAGCCCAGTGGGAAGTAGGTAGCAAGCAGTCTAGGACATGGCCACCACATGTGCAAGGGTACCCAGAGAGATCTCTTTAAATATACACTAGATCAAGTCATTTCCCTACCTCAGATTCCTTGGCACCTTCCCACTGTTCTGATAAATCTGCACTCTCCACCATGGCCTTACAACTCCCTGCCTGATCCAGCTCCTGCCCTCCTGCCCAACCTTAATTACACCACTGTCACCTCTTCCTACTCACCTCCTACTCTAGCATCACCAGCTCCTGACAGTCCCTAAAACCAACACATTCTTTCCTGCCTCAGGTCTTCTACACTCCTGCTTCTCCTCGCTTGAAATCTTCTCCCCTTGGGCTTTATCCTTCATGTCTTGGTTTAACTACTACCTCCTCCTCATCCAACAAATGTGGCTTTCTTTACCCCTTATTCTCCGTTGTATTTCACCAAGGCACCAGGCTTCTTTCCTCCAAATTACCACAAGCTACAATTATTTTCTTATTATTTGAGTTCTTCTATTTCCTCCACTTAAAAGTTCTAGCAGATGAGAATCAGGTACACCTTATTCACTGTTGATGTCCCAGTGTTTGGCATAATATAGGTTCTTTTTTTTTTTGGTACGGGGGATTGAACTCGGGTCCTTGAGCTTGCAAGGTGGGCCACTGAACCCACCTTGGCCTGAGCTAAAACCCTGGCCCCAATATAGGTTCTTGGTAAGTCTTTCTGAATGAACAAGTGGATACAGATTGAATGGGCTGTGTGTAGGCAGAGGGCAGTCTGGTTAGATCTAAGTACAGAGGCTAGCTTGGGCCTTTAATGCCAGCATTTAGATTTTATTCCAGACCTGAAAATCCAATGCTGGGTTTCAAGAAGGATACTAACATCATAAAAGCAGCATGTGAGGAAGACCTATCTTGATAGCACTTTGCAGGATGGATTTGGGGATTAAGAGAAGAATAACAAATTTGGCAGACTAGTTGGGATACTACTGCAACAATGCAAACAGGAGGTTACTCTGAGTAACACCAACCATGCCTACAAAGAACTGCCATTAATCTTCCTTAAAACATTCCCCCTCACTTCCAACACATCTGTTCTTTCCTATTACTTATTTATTTGGTTTTGTTATGTAGTTCAGGCTAGCCTAGAACTCACTAGATAGCCCAGGTGGGCTTGAACTTGTAGCAATCCTCCTGCCTCAGCCACCCAAGTGCTAGGATTATAGACATGCATTACTATACCTGGCTGCCTTGCTACTCTCTGAGGCAGTCCTCTTCTGAGTGTCTTTACAAGTATGATTAAAAAATATACATGGTGAATGCTGCTGCCAAATGCCATCCAATGGAAAGCTAGGCTCATGAAAACATTACAATGTTTCCTCATCTATTATTCACCATGGCTCTTCTCCAAAGCCAAAATGACTCTGAAAAGTAAATATTTTGAATCAATTCAGGACACCGAAGCAGCCATGACAGCCATGACATGAGACATGAAATAAGACTCCTAGAACTGCTTCAGAAACTGGCAAGAATAATGGGATAAAATATGCTTAAAAGGGGGGAGTAGAGGGGGGATTAATGGTAATGTGTCTTTTACTGTAAATTTTATTTATTTTATTATTTAAAAAAAATTTTTGGTGCCAGGAATAGAACTCAGGGCCTTGCATTTGCCAGGCAGGCACTGTGCCACTGAGCCACATCCCCAGCCCTGTAACAGATTTTAAAAAATTAAACATTCACTGTATTTTTTAAAATCACACCTCATATACCATTGGCTACCAAGTATTATAGATGTTTTCTATAGGATTTCTTTCTAACATTTTTTCTTTCCATTCTAAGTCTTTAATTATCTAATCTGAGTTTTACAATATCTGCTAGCTCATCTTCTCTACATATTTAATTTATCCTATTCTTCTTCCTAGCTTATCTTCTCTTTACTTTTTCTATTTATCTACCTCAGACAAATTAATAGTCTAACAGTCTTTATCCTATTCTTTTTGTTTAATAGCTTAAAGTCACTTCATTCATTAAAGAGTTAAATCACCAGACTGTAGCCCATGCAGTTGTAATAGGCATTTAGTTCCCTTCTCTTTTCAACATGAATTTTCTCTAAGCCAGGTGTGGTGGTACATGCCTGCAATCCCAGCATTTGGAAGGCTGGGCAAGAGGATTGCCATGAGTTCCTGGGCTACATAGTGAGTTCAAATCCAGCCTGAACTACACAGCAAGACTCTGTCTCAAAAAAAAAAATCTATTATCTATCATATTTTTAAATTTTTTATTCTATATCATAGACATTTGGAATTTAAACTATCTTGTACCTAACTGATCTCTCTTTTAAAAAGTTAATTGGCATACTGTTTCTGATTTAGAACTGATCTAAAGTATCAGTTTTGGTCTGGCTAGTTATATTATTGTTTTGTTGCATTTTGTTTTGTTTTTTGAGACAGGATCTCACTCTGTAGTTCCGACTGTCCCTGAACTCACTATGTAGCCCAAGTTGGCCTTGCACTTGTGGCAACTCTTCTGCCTCAGCCTCCCAAGTTCTAGAGTTACAGGTGTACACCACCACACCTGGCTACATTATTGTTAATGCTGGGGGGAACCACAGAGATCTGAAGAATTGGATCAAACTGTATCCAAATTCTAAAAAACAATTTGAATTACATTCTGCTTCCCTTAGAAAACTAAAATCAGTCCAAGGACTCAAAATGTAAGCATAGGTCTTTATAAAATTTTGCCTACTGTAGGTAGTATAGTAAATGTTAACTTTCATCACGTCAATTGCCAGTTACACGTGGCTAATGGATTCTGATCTATATTTCAAAAGAAAAATAAATTCTTTTTTTCAGGTGAGCATTTAGATTTGTCTCCTTTGCTTAACAGAAATTCTCAGTGTGGGACTTTTACTACTGGTTTTAGTAACAACTGAAAAGTGTGAGAAGCTACAATTATGCATTTAAAACAAATGCAAAACATGGTTTTTAGAGAAGATTCCACTCAACTTTCTAGATGCAATTATGAAATGGAACAATGGCAATGAAACTACAGGGTTGCAAATACATTTTTAAAAATAGATAACTTGCAAACCTCTATGGAGAAATGAATTTACAAGAATAAAAGGTTCAATTCTCAACCTTCTAGGCAACTAGCCTATTTGCACAGGACAAACAGGACCATTTCCAAATATAGTATATTTGCTTTGGGATAGCCACTTCCACAAAACTGTGATCATCAAAAGCAGTTGTATCAACACTCTCTTATTATTAAAACCAACACATGGATTTGGTTGGTTCGCTTCTTCCCTGCTGTTATGTCTTCTCCAACTAAAAATGTGTCTCATTAGCTGGCTCTGGCATTTGTATACTATTGCTGGTAAATTCTTCTAGATTTCTTTTATATGGAAACTCCTTTGAGATGCAATATAATCGTTTAGCTTAGTAGTCATATGTTCATCTACATACGCTCTTAATAATGTTATGGTAGAATTAGTGTAAAAGTACTGTTTATTTTTCTTGATCATACACCATAGTAACAGTTACATGCTATACAGAAGGGAAAGAGAATAATAAAAACCAATGAGTGAAAACATTAATCAAATTGTGGGACACACTGTAACTGCTGATATGAAGTTTGTTCCCCTGATGAAAGATGTCTACAAAGTAGCTATTATTAAAAAACAAAACAAGGCTGGGAGTGGTGGCACACGCCTGTAATCCCAGCACTCAGGAGGCTGAGGCAGGAGGATCACTGTGAGTTCGAGACCAGCCTGGGCTACATAGTGAGTTCCAGGTCATTCTCAACTATATAGTGAGACCCGGTCTCAAAAAACAAAAAACAAAAATATACATATAGCCTTTTATTTCGATAATTTTGCAAAGACTTCCTTCTTATAATATAACTAACATGTTTTCAGCTCTTATGAGACAAAGGAATTTAAATAAGAGAATACAAAGTCAAGAACAACAACAACAAAAAAGTAAAACTGGCACAGAGACCACAGAATGATACGGCTGGAAATTTCTAAGTGGCATTAAATTCATGCCTATGTCCTACTCTCTTTTGCTATTTCTTAAACTTTTTTTCCACAGCTCAAACCAAAATATAATCATCATACAGTATAGTTCAAGACCAAAAGTTGACCTGGAAATGTAATTTACTTTGTTGAAATTGGAAAATCAAATTCCTCTTCCCAAATATTGCCATCCACTGTACTATAGGAACCAGGTGCTCAATAAAATCTGACTTTCTGTCTCCACTTTGTCCTTTGCCATCTTTTCCAAAATTCTGCAGGCTCCATTAAGTCAAAGAGAAGGGTCATCCACAACTCATTTTATTTCCAAGTTACAAGCAACTTCTGAACTCAGAAATATCCATGAATATATTTTATTCAACTTTCTCAAACTCCTATATTGCTCAGGAAGAAAAAAATCTGATATGAAGGATATCTTTACAATGCTTCTGCCCTTTCATTAAACAGGTTCTCAAACTTTTGGTCCCTGTATAACTTATTTTCTCCATATTATAAATTATATAATTATACACAATTTGTCAAATTCGTTTGTCTAATAAATTCATCTGTCAAAGAGAACTCTCTCTCTCTCTGAGTCTTGAAGAGTACATAGGATTATGGTTTCCTATGAGTCAACTTTTTGCATGTTTTCCTTTGTAGAACAATTGCTGAAAAGGAGATTGAGTAATTTCAATTCACTCTTCTTTGTGAATTCTAAATATCAGTTAATGTGGTATAAAGGCAACCTACTATACATTTTAATTATTTTACATTTGAAAAGTTCAGGCTAAATGGTACTTGCCAACAGTTACTAATCATATAAAGAAATAGTAAAATCATTTCAAAAGGCCACAAATTAATCACCAAAAGGTCTCAAAAAACAAAAAACAAAAATATACATATAGCCTTTTATTTCGATAATTTTGCAAAGACTTCCTTCTTATAATATAACTAACATGTTTTCAGCTCTTATGAGACAAAGGAATTTAAATAAGAGAATACAAAGTCAAGAACAACAACAACAAAAAAGTAAAACTGGCACAGAGACCACAGAATGATACGGCTGGAAATTTCTAAGTGGCATTAAATTCATGCCTATGTCCTACTCTCTTTTGCTATTTCTTAAACTTTTTTTCCACAGCTCAAACCAAAATATAATCATCATACAGTATAGTTCAAGACCAAAAGTTGACCTGGAAATGTAATTTACTTTGTTGAAATTGGAAAATCAAATTCCTCTTCCCAAATATTGCCATCCACTGTACTATAGGAACCAGGTGCTCAATAAAATCTGACTTTCTGTCTCCACTTTGTCCTTTGCCATCTTTTCCAAAATTCTGCAGGCTCCATTAAGTCAAAGAGAAGGGTCATCCACAACTCATTTTATTTCCAAGTTACAAGCAACTTCTGAACTCAGAAATATCCATGAATATATTTTATTCAACTTTCTCAAACTCCTATATTGCTCAGGAAGAAAAAAATCTGATATGAAGGATATCTTTACAATGCTTCTGCCCTTTCATTAAACAGGTTCTCAAACTTTTGGTCCCTGTATAACTTATTTTCTCCATATTATAAATTATATAATTATACACAATTTGTCAAATTCGTTTGTCTAATAAATTCATCTGTCAAAGAGAACTCTCTCTCTCTCTGAGTCTTGAAGAGTACATAGGATTATGGTTTCCTATGAGTCAACTTTTTGCATGTTTTCCTTTGTAGAACAATTGCTGAAAAGGAGATTGAGTAATTTCAATTCACTCTTCTTTGTGAATTCTAAATATCAGTTAATGTGGTATAAAGGCAACCTACTATACATTTTAATTATTTTACATTTGAAAAGTTCAGGCTAAATGGTACTTGCCAACAGTTACTAATCATATAAAGAAATAGTAAAATCATTTCAAAAGGCCACAAATTAATCACCAAATAATATTCACCTTAATCTTTCAACAAATATGCTCCTATCAAACTCCAAGCACTATATTATATTGCACTGTACTACTCTTGGTGTGTTTAACATTACACCAAGGAGTAAAATGATATAAAAATCTACCTTAAATTTTGGAGGCCCAAATATTTTCCATACTTGCACATCTGTCTTTAATATTAAAACAACAATATAATAACTAGTCAGAAGATAGCTTATAGAATGTATTTAAATTCTGGCTCTGATATGTAGTGGCTTATATAAACGGTACAAATTACTTTCTTCAGGCTTACTGTCTCCAGCCATAAAGCGAAGATACTTAGCTAGCATCTGAGCTTAATGTGAGTGGCAGGGATCAAAGTGGCCCATTCTGCAATGCAGCCTGTGCCAGACACTACTGTTGCAGGAGCTGAGGAGGTGCTGCTAAGTGGCAGACATAACAAATACGATTCCTGTCCTCTCAGAGGAGAAGCTGGTGGAGCTAAATGAGCAGAAACAGGAGGAAAATGAGACAAGCCATGGTATCAAGAAGACCTAGAAGATAAACTGTTTCAAGAAAGATGGAACACCAAAAACATACAGGGAGCACTGACTGGAAAGGAGTGTGAAGGAGCTTTTGGAAGTAAAAATGTTTACATCATGATTGAAGTAGTGATTTCACAATGGATTACTTTTCGCAAAACTCATTAAATTGTACGTGTAAAAAATGAAAACTGCTATTGTAAATATATGATAGGTCTAATTTTTAAAAATGTAAATGGTATGAAAGACAATAAAGGCGGGGGAGTTGCTCCAGAGTAAAGAAAACTGAAAGATATGACAAGTGAATGTACTTTATAATCTTTAGATCTTGAACAATGAAAAAGCTATAAAGAATATTTTGGGGGGCAAATATAGATTATATATCAAACTGTATTGTATCAACATACAATACAAACTTCATCGTGCAGTCATTTTATTGTGGCTATGTAAGAGAATGTACTTTTTGTAGAAAATGTATTTTTACTTTTTGAATGCACATATCACTTACATTTATTAACACATAAATCTCATAACATTTTCAGAATATTAATCACCAGAAAATGTATTTTTATATATTTAGGGGTAAAGTGTCAGAAAGTCTTTAACTTAGTCATAAATGATTTTTTAAAAGTGAATGAATGTGGACAGAGATAAAACAGTTGTAGAAAAATGTTATAACTGGTGATTCTGTGTTCATCTTTTAATTTTTCTATAGATTCGCAATTTTGGGAAACAATAACTGAGTGACAAAGAGGCACCAGCCAGGTACATCAAATACTGTTGAGAGGTCAGATAAGATGGGGATGGAGATATGATCATTGACTTTGGCAAGATCCTGGTCCTTGATGACTTTTTCAGTGTAATGAAAGGGCAACAGCTTGCAAAGAGCTAATACAAGCAAGATTGGGAAGTAAGAAAGTGGGGCCAGTAGAGACATATAATTCTTTCAAGAGCTTTGCTGTGAAGGGTAGCAGAGAAGTAGGATGAAGAGTCAGAGAGCTGCCATTTACCAAAGGTAATGCTAAGACAATTAATACAGTAATCCTGTATACAGATAGGACCAAGCCAGAACAGAAGAAACTGATCATATGGTAAAGAAAAGGAATAAATGAATGTGGTAGAAAAGTCTTTGAAATTGTGAAAATTGATAGTAGAGCCTCAAAAGGATGAAGTCATCTTAGAGGATGGTGATGCCAACAACAGTGACAATGGTAGCAACACAGCAGCTAACCTGACAATAGGGACTATTTAAGGCCCTTTCACTCATAATTCTCATAGCAGCCCCAAGGGGAAGGTATTACTAATATCTCCTTTTATAGACGAGGAAGTGGAGGTCCAGTGAAGTCAATTTACTTGTCCAACAATACATATCTGGTAAGTGACAAAGCCAGGATTTAGAATTCAAAAGAAGAACTTTTCGAGGGCTGGGGATTTAGCTCAGTGGTTCTGCCGCCTGTCTTGTAAGTGTGAGAAAAGAACTTTTCTTGCCGGGCTAAAAGAGGGAAAGCAGTGTTTGTGAGTGTAGATACAGCTGGGCTGGTGGTAATGGAAACATGATGTAGCTTTCATGTAATTACAGCTATTTTCTTAATGTAGCTTTTGGTGAGTTCATCAGCTGAGGGGCTGGGGAAGAAGGATGTTAGAGATTTTAGAAAAGCAGGTGAGAAATTCTTGTTTCAGAGAGAAGGTAAGTGAATTTATCAGCAAGGAATAGCAGAATTGAACTGGAAGTGAATTTACTTTTACTGATTGGATATTTTCTAGTTATTTTCAGATGCTTGAGAGTAGGCACAAAACACATATTTAAATTTAACTAGGGCAGGTTTTTTTTCAAGCAAGTGAGAGCTTAAAAAAGGGGGGAGGGACCAAAGAGTAAGGGGAGTTTGCAAGAGCGATGATAGTTGGGAACCACAGAATCAAGGCTAAGTACGGAGGACTACATTACCATTCAGAGTACGAGAGACAAAAGGTGGAAAGGTCGGCAGACTGGAGCTCTGTAAAGGAAAAGAATAGGAGTACTCCTAACAAGGAGCAGGGTCTTTGAGGAGTAGATTTCAAAGGGGGTGCCACTGCTGATGATGATAAAGCCTAGATGATGTAGAGGGAAGGCTATGGTAGCACAAAATAAAAGATGACTGCACTGGGGATTTAGCTCAGTGGTGCTGCCACCTGCCTCACAAGCACAAGGTCTTGAATTCGATCCCCAGTACCAGAAAAACAAAAACAAAAACTGCTAGATCACTGTATGAATCTTCTATGTGATGTTGAAGTTATGCAAGGCGATGATACAAGTAGCAGCAAAGAGTTCTTGGTGACAGTGGGAGAGATGACAGCAACAAAGAAGGGTTAAAGAAGCAAAGTCTGATATGCATTAGAAAGATGTCAGGGGACAGAAGGAGAAAGAGTAGAGATAATTTGGACGCTCTGGTGGGTAGTAAAGATGTTGCCCATCTCGCAGCAGGCTGTGGGGTACATGAGGTAGGAAGGAAAATAAGACCAATTTGAAAGAGTAGGGTAAAGGAACTATTCAAAGAGGATGAGGATGTAGCATAGTACTCGACCCATGTTCTCAATCTTTCTTGAATTCTAATTTTAATTTTTCTAATTCTACAACTATCTTAAATTTGAAAAAATTTAAAAAGAATCTGGAATAGATTAAAGGGAAATAAATATCCTCTAATGATTGTATTTTTCGAATCCATGAAAGACTCATCTTCAAATATTAGTCCTCTGGCCAACATAAATAGAGTCAAACAGCATCTTATTGTTTTTGGCTTCATATAAGTAGATAACTCACTATTATGAAATAAATGCAGGCATTTTCTTACATAAGAACCCAACATCAGAACAAAATTGGGTGAACTCTGCCTTGACAAAGCTTAGGAAATAAACTCTGAGCATGAGCTGACCAAAGTTAATTCTATTATAGTTCAAACCGACAAACCTAGACACTTATGGAATGAGAGTAAACGAGATCTCTTAATGATATTCTTTGGAATATACTGTTATACATTTTGGACTAAACTGTTCTTCTTCAGGTAGTAGTATGATGATTCCATGAATAACTTCAGAGGTAAGTGTGCCTTTACTGAAAAAGAGCTGTTCTTTTCAGTGTCAGAATTCTTTTTCTCTTAAATTTGTTCTGAACATCTTTGTAAGACTAAGTAAATGTCATAATTTTTAATACTTTAACAAAAAGACTTATGTTTTATAACCATAAGTTGTCTCCTAAGTATTTCTATTAAGCTGTGTGTGTTCGGCTCATGAATTTCTATAGTCCTTTGTGGTCTTAAATATATAATGAAAAATTCTGTTCCCTAAAGACTGGATTTTACCTAGAATCTCTCGCAAAATCCAGTGTTTCAACTTACAGTCATATTTGTATTTAATGGTTTAATTATGATCATCAATCAGAATGCAGACTGGTTCAACTGCAGGTTAGTTCAAAGGGCGTCCACTTCCAGCTTCCTCATGGACTATGAGGTATTTTTCACTAGACAGAAAATTACCAGTAGTTCTACAATGCCAGATAAATTGACCTCAGAAAGGTCAACCTTCTTATTTCAATAAGCCCAATGTATCATGTCAGAGAAAGCAACCTGTCAATAATATATACTGTGCTCATTTATTACACACAACTGGGATAAAATTATTTCTTGTCTCCATGAAAAACCCAGATGGAAGTAATCTCTCAACTAAAAAATTTTTGGTACTTTTTATATTATCTGTGGGGATTTCTCTTTGGAGTAGTGATTTCTGTGCTTTTCTTTTTTTTCCCTCCCAGACTTAAGGCATGTACACTATATCTTAATATCTTCAGACAACCTCAATGTACCAGGGTATTGTATTTTGTTTACTATCCAGTACTAGTAGTAGAATAACATGTAATAGTGATACTATTAATATCAATATTATGAATTACACATTAAATAGGCTTCTGTGGCTTGATCTAGAATCGTATTAATATTAGGTAATATAAGATACTGCTTTAAATTCCAAAATCCTAATTTACACAGTTATTGTCAGAACACAGCAGGAATTTCTAATACAGTAGGACTAGAGAAGTCCCTGAAAGCAACTCTATAGAACAAATACTGTATTATCTTTCTCAATCCCATAAAAAAGAGAATTAATTTTCCTTTTAAAATATAGTAACCTTTAAAAAAGAATAATGCAACTACAACACAGTATTATATAGAAAGTGGTAAAATGTTTCAAAAATAATGCATGAACACAAACTTACCCAACTGAACATTTTAAATGTCTTTCATTTAATCCAGAAAATCTTGGTTAAACAAAAGATGTTGTTCATAAACCAAAGTATCAACTTACCATTTATGTTAATTGCTGGTAATACAATTGACATTTTTGGTCTTGTGGTCTTGTTATGGGTAGTAGCTGGTAACAGCAGGTGATCCTAAAATTAACAAAGAATAATCTGTTATTTATTGCAACTGGCTAGTATAGAATAGGCCAAATTTAGAGTTTCTAAAAGACCAACATTTCATTTAAATGAATAAATGATGATTTTTATTTGAAATGGCTTAGAGGTAATTACCTGCAAATCATTAAGATCACTCATTTGTAACACTATACACATTGACTGGGTATCTAGCATTGCCAGGCACTCAGCAGTATGCTTGGAATACTCCTGGGTTCTGGTATATGTTGCAACACCATATAAAGTGTTTTGATCAAGCAATCAGGACAAGGGGGTTTAGTTAGTTCTGCAACTAAATATCTGTATGGGCTGGACAAGACCTCTCTGGCTGTCAATTTCCAGTGTTGTAAAATGATGGGAGATACAGACTAAATAATATTATAAGATACTAAAATATCTACTCATTAAACAGTCATTTTCAAGCTTTTTCAAAGGAGAAAAACTTTTCTCCTCCAAAATTCTTATCTTACTATCAATTTATAAAAAGAGTGTCTCTGATTAAAGCAGGGCCTGAGCCTATGGTCTTGTCTGCTTCATCTGTTTCCTCTGAAATGGCATGAATATTAGACATTTATTTGTGACAGGTACATACTAAGACGTGTAAAGCTTAGCCTCAAAAACTTTAGTAGAAGAGTTTAAGGAATTATAAATGTATGCATAGCATAACTACATAATCCTAAATATAACCTACTAGACTTTTGATGCTGTATAAGTAAATTAGGGCATCTCAGGTTGCTGATCTATAGTCACATAATCTAAAAGTAAGAACAAGACAAGTGAAATTTGGCCTCAGAAAAGGGAATTTTGAGTATTTTTGAAGATGTATGTATATCTATAACTGTAAAATGACTTTGATATTAACTAATATTTTTAATAACTCTTCTTCCCCTTTGCAAAAACACAAGAATTGTCATCAAAAAGGTATGTTAGCATTTGCACTTATGAGAAAATAAAATGAAATAAATCTAAATCTAAGTTTAACTTACTTATTTTGTTTTCTTTGTTCCTATGTTCACTGTTTCATAATTCATTCAACAAACTTACTACAAGGAAGAACTCAAAATGTAGGATTTAAGCCAGGTGTGGTAGTGCATGCTTGTAATCCTAGCACTCCGGAAGGCAGAGGCAGGAAGATCACAGGTTTGAGCCCAGCCTGGGCAACTTAGTTAGATCTGTCCCAAGACTTTAAAGTGTGTGTGGCGGGGGGGCTCCATATGAATGCCCTGGGTTCAGTCTCCAGTACTGGAAATTATATTAGGATTTGATATAACTGAGAAAGATAAAAACTCAATGCTACTTAGTTCAAAATCAATGTGACTATGAATGAAGTGTCAGCAAAGCCAGGGGGGTGGTACTAGACTGTGAAAATGATGTACATTTACAAAATTATGTAGAAAACATTTCTGTAACTGTATGTACTTTGTAAATTTCAGGCATCATTTCTATGAGAACACTTTAGAAAAGGGAAAGGGAGATTGACAATGAGTCTATTAGAATTCCAGAATTACAATTCCAAAATTGCAGCACAGAAGGTGTTTTGTTTTATTTTGTTTTTTAAGTGCATTGTTACACACAAACATCACATATTTCTGAGTGTAAGATAACACACAAAGGGAAAAAAGACTCAATGTGCTGATCTTCTTGCTATGAAAATTATAAATAGCTTAGTTCCTATAATTAAAATATGCCTTTAGGGTCTTTAAATTGAATGAGAAAACCCAAAAACTTGCAAGCCGTAAATTAAGGTTACAAAATAAACACACTTAGATTCCATTGGTCATGACTTAAGGTCAGGGTCAGACTTCATTCTGAATTTCCTGCTAAGATCTAGATCCTGTATACTAATGCTGTTTTAAAATATGATTTTCAGACCACAATGTCTCTTGCTGTTTCTCTTTAAGTTTCAAATAAAGTACTTACTTTTGTAGCAGAAAGCCAAAAATTGTGCTATTATTTATGAAAAATAAGCATCACATATTGCACATTTATAAATTTTTACAGTTAACCTGCCTTGTCATTCATCACTAAAGGTTTGCAAACTAGGGAACAGCCTGCTTGCTTGCTTTCTCTTTTTCTTCCTTCCTTCCCTTCCTTTTGTCTTTCTCTCCTCCCCTCCCCTGCCCTCTCTACTCCTTTTCTTTCTTTTCTTTCCCTGCCTGCCTGCCCACCTGCCTCGGATTGAACCCAAGGCCTCACACATGATATAGTTTACAATTTAAAGTGCTTCTTTACTAAAACGCCCAAAGACAAAAAATACTGGGGACCAAAGCTTGTATACTAAAAAATCTAATAATGCTTATCTGATATTAAAAAATAATCACATACACAGTGCTAGGATATGGCAGCTGTTTAACATTCATTGTTATTTCCTCAAACTAAATGTTCCTTGTCCCTCACAAAAATAAAACTTGAGTTGAATGAACCTTGAACTTTTCTGTGTTCTTCTCACTCTTTTTTAGGACATTACTACTATTAGTTACAACTGCAGAAACAAAGGAGCTTTAGTTAATGAGTCTACAAATATTTATTGACTTCTTACCATTCATAAAAACAAAGAAAATATTTACTAAGTAGAGCATACTACCATACATTCAGCCTTGTCCTACAGAGGATGCTTTCTCTTAAAGCATACAAATCTATGTTTGTATCTTGTTGAGAAAACAATGTAAATTGTGGCAGAAATAGCCATTTGTCTCCAGTACATGCTCCCTTCATAGAGACCTATGATACTTAGCGGGGCATGAAGCCATCCAGCATAAAAACTATTCCACAGCCTTTATACAACCAGGTGAGGTCACAAATTCTAGTCAATACGGTATATGAGAAAATTGCACCAGCAACTTCTTCAAGATGATAATGGTAGAAAGGCCACTTACCTTCTTCCTGCTAGCTAGAAGGCAAATATCTCTGTGTGATTGTTAAGCTTGTCAACTTGACTGATTAAGGGCCTCCTGAAAAAGTGATTGGACCATGCCCCAGGTTTTGCAAGCTCAAGGTCCAGAGTTCTATCTCCAGTACCAAAACAACAACAAGAAGAACAAAACTGAGGTCAACAGAGGTGTGGTTACTGACGAGATTAGCCCCATTAAAAACCAAGTACAATAAAACCTTGGATTGCAAGTAACTTGTTCCACAAGTAAACATCTAATAACATCTAATAAATTTTAACTTGATAAACCATGTCTTGTAATACAAGTAGTACATAATGGAGGAGGAGGAGGAGGAGGAGAAAAAGTGGAGGAATCTCTTACTTCAAATGAGATTAGGGAAAAATATATAAAATGTGGGAAACAGTGCAAAATTGTATAGAAAAACACCACTCAAATAAGTCTACAGCAGTTCAAGGAATGAACGTGTCTAATAGTAATACAAGGGCACATTTCAAAAAAATCCTCAAAAGGAGGCAAGAGCAAGTATCACTGGATAAGTTTCTTGGTAAAGTTGCATGAAAACAGGTTCCATTGAGCCAATAGATAGCAGGTATTCTGTTAGCAATAGTAAAAATCATCCCCCACAATAACCCTCCTCTCTCTTGTCTCCCTCACATTAGCCATGAAGTTTTTCAAAGGTAAGTGCAGATTAATTTATTTATTTTTCCCTTATATTTTATATTGTCTTTATTTTCTGCCTCTATTATTTTATACTACAGTATTGTAATCATTTTTATATAAATATTATTGGGTCATGGAAGAAAACATCTGAGTTTCCATTATTTCTTATGGTGAAATTTGCTTTGATATACAAGTATTTTGGATTATAACCATATTTCCAGAAGGAGTTATGCTACTAAACCAAGGTTTTGCTGTACTTTGAACTAGGACAAGAGGAAAAATGCCTTAAGGGCATCTTAGAAATCAGCAAGATCCCACCCAATGCAGGGTCAGAGGCACAAAAGTATAAAAGTTTAATTTGATTTTTTTTTTTTTGGTACCAGGGATTGAACTCGGGTCCTTGCGCTTGCAAGGCAGGCCACATTGCAGGGTCAGAGGCACAAAAGTATAAAAGTTTAATTTGATTTTTTTTTTTTTTGGTACCAGGGATTGAACTCGGGTCCTTGCGCTTGCAAGGCAGGCCACCAAACTGCTGAGCTAAATCCCCAGCCCCTAAAACTTTTATTTGAGAAGGGAGCTCCTAGACCCCATACTCAAGAAGGACTATCTAAGGAATTGGTCAGGATCCATTTCATCATGCTCCCCCATTCAGGACCTCAAAGACAGCTGCAGCTATGGTCCACAAGGGCCTGGCTATTGTTCCTGCTAACAGCAGACCTTGGCCTTGACTAAGTGATACTGGTTTTTTAAGTACACAGAACACTTACTAAGTGACACTGGCTTTTTAAGTACACAGAACACTGAGTTGTGCAGTGATGGAAATCTCTACCTAGATTTCAAAGCAAAGCCTGGGAGGCTAGGCAATGTGTCCCTGACAGGAAGGTGTGTGAAGCAGTGGGAATGAGGCAGAAGGTGCAGGAGAGACTCAAGGAAGTCAGAGATGCCAGAAACATGGAATGTCCACCAAGGAAAGCCACAGCAGTGGGGGTAGCTCAAGCCCCCGGAAACTCACATCTTACCATCATGTGACCCAGATGTCAGACACTGAGCTACTAGGTTTTGATTTCACTTTGGTCCTATTCTCTTCTCTCTCTGTTTCTCCTTTTATGGAATGAGAATGTTTCCCCTCTGCCATTGTATTTTGGGATTAATTAACTTGCTTCTTGAACTTAACAGAGGTTCCTAGTTTGTCCAGGGGCAAGGACTTTAGCTCAATGGTTCCGCCACCTGCCTCAAAAGCGTAAGGTCCTGAGTTAGATCTCCGCTACCAAAACAAAACAAAACAACAACAACAATAAAAGAGTTTGCCTCAAGTCTCAGAGGAGACTGACTTTTGAGAAATGTTGGAACTTTGGTGACTCTGGAGATAGGATTAACGTGTTTTGGCTGTACACATGATAAATATATGATGTTGGGTAGAATTATGACCTTGTATTGTCTCTATCTGAAGATGAAGAGTGGTTTAAGAAGATATGTTTGGGTGTCAAGTCGATAAGGGGTAGAATGTAAGAGTTAAGCTTAATGGGTCAACTTGATTAAGAGACTTCTGGAAAAGTGACTGGACCATGGGGGCACTATACTAAGTGGTAGAATAATTCACTGATGTTCATAGCTGAATGTGCTGTTAGACAGTGGAGCCCAGTTGAAGGTAGATCAGCAGGGGCATGCCGCTGGAAGGTATCTCTTGCTGGTCCCCTTCCCCCCTGCTCTGCTTCCCATCTGCCATAAACTAAGTAGCTTTGCTTTGCCATGCCCTTCCACTGTGATGTTTCTGCCTTGGAGCTAGCCAACCATGAAGTGAAACCTCTCAAACTGTAAGCCAAATAAAACTCTCTTCATCCTAATTTCAGGTATCACATATTTTGTTCAGCAACAAGAAAGCAAACCAGTACAGGACTGGTATATATTTAGTAGCCATCTTGGATCATATCAGGGAGCAACAAGAAAGAGACAAGGATCATGAGGATCAAAGACCTACAATAACATCTCTGGAACTTATATTTGAGAGAGAAATAAAATTCTAATTTGTCTAAGTCACTATTATTTTGGATTTTCTATCACTCAAAGTCTAAACCTATATCCTATTACTAGTTGACCATAAAGGTGTGAAATAGAATCAGAGGTATTTGGTCAAGAGGACTATTAATAAAGGTTAAAGTAATAAGAGACAAAGTAATAAGGGATAAAGTAATGAACTAATAACAGCATAGAAAAAATATATTTACTTTTTAACCTTCTCGATATAATTCTATCCTCTATTTTACTTAAATTCTTATTAATAAACTAATGGAAGAAATACAATCCTGGAAAAGAGAAGTGGAGGTATAATTTGAACAAAATTATTTCCTTCCTATTAAGTCACCTGAAATAATAAAATTACAACAAAAGTAAAACTATTTAAAATGGAAATGTAGAAAAAGGATGTTGCTATAGATATACTTCAGTACTGCCATTCTAAATTATGTCATTAATTTTAAGACATTTTAAGTAGACTCCAGAATGCCTTCATAAACCTTAGATAACCATAGGATATCTTCAGGGATAAAACTATGTAGACAAAAATTATAATTAGTGTTTTGTTACTCATATTCCCAGAAGAAGCTGGAGAAACAAGGGTGGGGAGAATACCAAAACACCACACTGTGAGAATAAAGCAGTATTTTCCCAATGTTACACAATACTGTACATGAGGAAAAAAAAAAAGCTATGTTCATATAGTTTTCCAAGTTCCCTTTTCAAGCCCTTCATTAGAAGTAGATGAAGTACTAGTGCATAACACAGTGTTCAAAATTATTTGTTTAAGAAAACAAAAGCTTTGAAGAAGAACAGAGCCATATTTTGCTTAGCTGAAGGTTATTGTGGTAATTTACAACAAAAGTAAGGTCCTGAGCCAGGTGTGGTGACACATGTCTGAAATCCCAGCACTCAGAAGGCTGAGGCCAGAGGATTACTGTGCATTTGAGGTCAGCCTGGGCTATACAGTGAGTTCAAGGTTAGCCTGAACTACTTAGTGAGAACCTGCCTCAAAAGAACCAAGGATTATTATCTAGAATATACAAAGAACTCAAAACAATCAGCCCCCCAAAATATAAAGACCCAATTCAAAAAAGGGCATCTGAAATGAACAGACACTTCTCAGACAAAGAAATAAAAGCATCAAGTAAATATATGAAAAAAATGTTCCACATCACTGGTCATTCGAGAGATGCAGATGAAAACAACACTGAGTTTCCACCTCACCCCACAAAGAATGGCTGCTATCAAGAAATCGCACAATAGCAAATGTTGGCGGCATTGTGGGGAGAAAGGAACCCTTCTCCATTGTTGGTGGGAGTGCAGACTGGTGCAACCACAGTGGAAATCAATATGGAGATACCTCAAAGAGCTGGGACTAGAGACTCTATTTGACCCAGCCATCCCTCTGCTGGGTATCTTTCCAAAAGAACTAAAAGAATCATATCACAGTGATGTATGTGCACCCATGTTTATAGCAGCAAAGTCTGTAATAGCTA
>NW_022900931.1:46430248-46479605 GCF_012274545.1 Fukomys damarensis
GGTAATAAGGGAAAAGAAAAAATGTGAGAAAATGAAAAGATGGAAATAAAGTGGTTGTAAATGGGAGGGGAGGAGGGGGTGAAGGGAGGGCAGGGGTAAGGGGAAAAAATGAGAATCAAGACTTGTCATGTAGAGGTACAAGATCCCAACAATGAATGTAACTGTACTGTATACCTAAAAATGTACCAATAAACTCAATTAAAAAAAAAAACCAAAAGGCAAACAAACAACAAAAAAAGTAAGGTCCTACTGAGATACTACTCATCCACACAGAGCAGAAACTAATTTATTGAATTAAATGAATCTTCTCCCACTATTATTACTCACTGACTGTTATATAGTGTATGTATTAAACTTTCCTACTTGAGCCGTGCTTTTTTCCAAAACTAATTTTGCTAACTGTATGTTAGTGTAACTGTAATTTAATTGAATATTACATAAACTGATAAAAACTGTGAAAAGAGGAAGACAATAAAAGTGAATAGGTTAAAAAATGTTTTTCCAATTGCAAAACAACTTTTAGAAAATGGGAGAAAAAGAAATCCTAAGTCTACTCAGACTGCCTAATAAGTATTTTTCAGTTATTATTTTAAATTAAAGTAACTGGAAATTATAGTTGGTAAATTGTCAATGTAGTTTACACAAGAAAAAAAGAATGGAAATCTGTTTTTTTTCCCTTTTTACAGGTTTGATATATACTAAATATATTCATCATAAGGAATTGGTACACATATATATCACATCTTGATGCTTTTTACTTCTAAACAGTGGATTTGGATTGAAAGAAAAGACACTTAACTTCTATCAAATATTGGCAAAGAAATATACATTATATAATTGAATAAAATAGAATAAAGATTTTTTTAATTCCCTGTTTTAACTAGTCATGCTTAAATTAACCGATCAAAAATTAACAGACCATCTACTAGTTCCTATTATATTAGATAAGACAGCTTCTCTTATATTAAGAAACTGGCTCACTGTTGAAGGTATTTTCTGATAAAAAGGAATACAGAATACACTTAATTCTAATGAGGCACACTAAGCAAGAAGGACACTCAGTCTGTAATAGGCTGCAATTGTGACACAGAGCAGCTTTCTCTCAGATTAGTGCAGCCCTGAGTCAAAAAGCTTTGCGTATCAGGCCAATAGTAACAGTGGCCTCTTAACATTTTACATTTGGCCCATATCCACTGAATTCCTGAGAGGGGGTTGGTTTTCAAGTTCAGAAATGGTTAAAATCAGGTCAAAATTTTAAAGGCATCTATCCTTACTTAAAAAAAATAGATTTCCATTGAATTTTCCCTCACCTGTGCTCCTATCTGAGAGAGCTTTTGTTTTCTACCATCACTCTGCCTTAATTATTTTACCAAGCATTTTTGAAACTGCCCAATAAATTGAAGACAATATTAAACCTCAAAAAGAGCAGGGCCAGTGCAGCAATTAGAAGTTGGCCTTTAAAGCTGCTTATCTAAATTCACCTTTGGAACTAATGTTTCCTTATAGCTATACTAATTGCTGATCAGAAACCTAATGTGTCCACTCACCAAAGCAATGCCAATTAGAACATATGAACTAATCAAAACATACACAGTGACATATCCTAAAAATAAAAATTGTAAAGTAGAGGTAATAAAATTAAATGAATACAATAATTATAAGTCCATTAAAATGCTCATGATGTAGAACTTCCCATCATAGTAAACACAAAGCACATTACTCACCCAAAAACTAGAAATAGTTAATATAAATAATGAATATGAATGCAATATTTGTGCCACTAATATATTTAATAAACTACAAATCAAAAGGAAATATAAAGCTTGCATCTGCAGCATTAGTATGTGTGTTAGACAGAGAAGGAATAAATCAAAACTGTAAATGTACAACAGATGCACAAGAATGAGGAAAATTTTGACAATACAAACTGCTGCCAAGGTCACCAGAGGAAAAACTAACTTGAAATTTTAATAAATGCATACTTAAGTTTTGCTTTAAAATATGATTCTCATATTAAGCTCTGAAGGAAGCTTCCTCAAACCCGAACAATTGATCTTGGTCTCTTCTATTTACATACAAAAAAAGTATTAAGTTGAACTATATAAAATTGTTTTTGTGGGTATAATTTTATCAGCAAAATGGAAAAATCAAACCTAATAGTTACTTACACTCCTCTTTTTTTAACAACTAGAATTAATTTTTAGTTTATTGGTCAAAATGGTTTATTGCAAATACTTTACTGAAAATAAGACTGTAGCTTCCAAAACATTCTCTCTTGATGAAAGTTGAAGGGAAAGTGTTTCTACACCAAGTCAAGATTATTATTCCTTGAGAAAACAGACAAAATGCTGGTTGCTTGCTTAGAACAGGTATAGAACCAGAAAATCTTGGACCCAGTACTTCATATCACTTCATTCAAAAAAGTGAGCTAATCAAAGTTTAAAACATTGTCAGCTCTAATAACTTTTCCAGAAACTGGGCAGTGTGTGATTTAGGGAAGTTTAGGACCTTTAAAACCAGTTATCAATCATCATTTGTTGAGTGCCTACACAGTGTGGCAATTTAAAAAAATGTCTTACTAAGGAAAAAGATCAAACACTAAATGTGTAAAGAGTTTAACCATTTGAGTTCGTCACACATAATGTTTGCAAGATGTTTCATTTTAGAAATTTTACTTCACCCAGCAGTCCTGGTAGAAACTGAATTTCCTAAAGGTTAGATTGCATTCTAAAGACATGCCACCAAAGCATACCACAGAGGGGTAGCGAGGAGGGACTGTGGCTAAAGCAAATTGAGTCAAGTTTTCTGAGAAAATAGATACTAAGAAATACTTCAAGAAAAACTATATAGATATAAAAGGATTATTTCACTTTTGTTGGAGAAAAAGGGGGAAAATGTTGGGTGGAGATAAAAAAATTAACTTTGAAGATCTACAGAGACTCAAATTAGTGTCAAATACTAAGTGGGTATGTATGTAACAGGCAGGGAGCTCATCATTCTACAGCTTTCTGGAACGGGAGAAAAAAGGAGTAAGGAGTCCTACTTAATTTATATGTCTAAAGGCATTTATCCTTGCAGGATCCTCAGAGTCTGGATAATCTCCCGGCCTTCTCTACAGATCTTGAGCCTTTTCTTTTCAAGGCAATTTTGATCATAGTTTCAAACAAAGAAAAAAAAAAGCATGTATCTTATATTTCTTTTGATGCCCTTAAATTTTAACCAGAAACTGCAGCAATCTGAATTGTCCACAACCTGGAATTTTTTGGGGGCGTATAGGGGTCAAACTCAGGACCTTCTGTTTGCAAGACAGGTACAGTGCCACTGAGCTAAATCCCTGGCTGTTCACTACCTTAGTAGACAATTTGCTCTCAGGGTCTTGGGTTAGCAAAGCAACCAAACCGAACTCTTGCTCACAAAGGAAAAGCTGAGCTTTTATTCTAGTAAGTATAGAGCTTCAGTACAACACAGACCTGTTCTGTAATCCAGAAGAGTCCTTTTCACATTATATAACACATACTTTCCAGAGCCTAACAGTTTTCATTACAAATGCAACAGCAAGTTTGCAGAGTCTAATCAGTTTTAAAGTACACTTTGGACATATAATACATGTGTAGGCAATAAATGAAAATTCTGTTTTCCTTATTTGATCAAGTATTGTTCTAGAAAGGGCACCAGGTATATTTCAGGTAGCAAAGGCTTAAAAGGCAAGCTATGGTCTGGCAGTATTGATTTTAAGTTCTGTACTCACTAGGTATCCTGAAAACAATTAGTCTTATAGTCAAAGGAACTATACAAAGACGTGAACATGGTGACAGCACTAAGGTCTTTCTAAAATAGAGGTTCTTAAGGACATCACCTGCAGCATGTAATAACATGAATAAGGAGGTTCCCTGCCTCCTGAAAAAAAAATTAAGATGGTAATTTGGAGGTGAGCCAAAATGCTGTCTTTTTAACAAACTACCTTGGTGATTCTGGTACAGATACTTCCAGGATTCTGCCAGGTTTGAATTCTCTACTATCTGATTTCTAGCTGAAGGATCCAGGCAGGATCCAGAACAAATTCCTTGCCCATCTGTGCTCTTTCTTATCAGTAAAACAGGGCCACTAAAACAATTGACACATTATTTAGAAAGATTAAACAAGTTTTCTGGGCATGGTGGTGCAGGCCCACAATCCCAGCAGTCCTCTGCTACATAGTGAGTTCAAGGCCAGACTCAACTATAAATGGAGACCCTGCCTCAAAAAACAAACAAACAAACAAACAAACAAAAAAGATTAAACGAGATAGCATTTTAAAGTACTTGGCACAGTGACTGGTACGTAGATGTCTGATACTTTTTCTTTTTGCTGAAGGACCAACAAGTTGGAGGTCAGAGAAGTCTTTGAGAAGTGCATCAGGGAGGACCAGCAAATCTAGGTTTAGTCCACTCCACCTCACAGGTGACAGACATTGTCCCGCTGCTGAAGAAGAGCAGCAGGCACCCACAGCTGATGCAAACTGCAGCCTAGAAAGGAACGCTCTTTGTAATCTGAGCGCTACTCACGTGGCCTCTTCTCACTATATGGAGGACCAGCAAATCTAGGTTTAGTCCACTCCACCTCACAGGTGACAGACATTGTCCTGCTGCTGAAGAAGAGCAGCAGGCACCCACAGCTGATGCAAACTCTGCAGCCTAGAAAGGAACGCTCTTTGTAATCTGAGCGCTACTCACGTGGCCTCTTCTCACTATTCCTTTCCATAGACACCAATGCCAGCTGTCACAGACATTCTCCATGAATTCAATTAAGAAAAAAAAAAAACCTTCATAGTTCACTTCCTTTAATTTAAAAGGTAACACGGGAAAACTAATTGAAGCACAAGTGTTCAAAATCTCCATCCTACCCCTTTAAAGGAGAGTTTTTGTTTTGTATTTAAGTGCTGACAGATTACATATATGGTAGGGGCAAGATAAATGATGTGGAAGAAAGAAGAACTAAATTAATTCTTATCTTTTTTGAGACATGGTCTTATTATGTAGTTTAAGCTGGCCTTAAACTCACTTTGTAGCCCAGGCTGGCCTCAGATCTTATAGAGATCTTCCTGTCTCAGCCTACTGAGTGCTGGGATTACAGGCATGTAATCCCTAGCTGACTTCTAATTTTTTAAAAGTATGAATTATTAGCAAAGAAAAAAGTTCTAAAAGTTGGAAGGAAGGAAAAGAAATGGGCACAGAGGGACCTCCTGAGCTGCAGTCTTTGTGTGGCAGAAGAGACTAAAACAGTAACCCTGTGACATGTGGGAGTGGGAGAAAGATGAAGAATAAGAGCAGACAAAAATCTTTGGACATTTTTCTGTCTTTGGTTTGAATTAAAAGTCCCTTTGGAGTATTTTCAAGAGGCTTCAGTAATGACCTACTCATCAAATGTCTAAGGTATTGGATTTATATTTATTTGGGATGTGTCACCATGCCAAAAATCAGCCTTTAAAAAGAGCACATATAAAAAGTTCACTTTTATTTAAATTACATGGATAAGGGTCTTTTCCTTTTGAAGAATTGATAGTGGTCTTTTGGCAGAGAAGCATAATTAAAAATAAAATTTAATCCTAGCACACACACACACACACAAAACAACAACAACAACAAAAAAGTACTTCATAGGCCTAGCGATTTGAAGAATTTAGGCAGCTACTCCTGTACCACACATGACTCTGCTCTCCCCTCCATGGCCTACCCCACCTATTCTGTTGGTACCTGTCCCACTTTCCCCAGCCTCAGAATGGGCTGCCCTCCTGCCAGTGGTGTTTCTCTTCCCCTCTGTGAAGGGTCACAGTGACTTCTAATAGCCACCCAGATCTAGCTGAGACCAAGTCCACCCCTAGAAATGTGCTCCCACTACGAGGTTCAGTAATGTCGCCTCCATTTGATTCTTAGTTTTACCAAGCTGCCATCAGGAGTACTAACGTGTGTTAAAGGAGCCCAGAGAAGATTTGGGGGAGAGAAGATATTTAAGAGGCTCTAATATAAAGCATGAATTAAGAGAAAACTAAGCCAAGTTTTAAATTTGATATTCCTAATACTTGATATTGGTCCGGAAAGCCTCAGATTATATTTCCGGTTTTACTAAATAATTTTCATTTTGGTCATGTGAATTTCAAATCAGTTTTCTCAAATCTTTAAGATTAGGTAATTAATTTCTATAATACCAGTTCTTGCTTTTGGCTCTCCAGAACACAAATATCTTGTCTCCTCGTAGTAGGTACAGTCATTAAGGGAGGTTTTATGGGCAAAATATCTCCAACTACAGAAACCTTAAGGGAGAGATAGTTTCCCTCCCTCCCTCTTTTCTTTTTTTTGTACTGAGGATTAAACCCCAGGCCTTCACACTAAACTACTTCCCTAGCCTTCTACTTTTTTAAAATATATTTTTGAGATAGGGTCTTGCTAAGTCACTAAATTGCCCAGGATGGGCTCGAACTTGTGATCCATCTGCTTCAGCCTTCCAGAGTGCTGGGATTTCAGGCATGCGCCATCAGATCGGCTTCTGGCAACTGGGTCATAGATACGTGACCTCAGCTTGGCCACTCAGATACTCCTTAAGAGTAAAAGCCTTGGGTATCAGAGCATAGAGAATCAGAGATCCAGCTACTCACAGAAGTGCGGGGAGGCCACGGGCAGCAGTGAGGGCGCCCACTGGTGTGCTGGCTAACCCAGCTTTCTCAGTCAATGGCTGTTCTTTGCTGTGCAGTGCCCTGTGGTTGCCCCCAGTGTTTAGAGCCTAATTCTCCAAATGTCTGTGAAGGTCCGTGAACAAAGACCTTTCCAACAAATCCCCTTTCTGCTTAACAATAGCTGCTAAATTTCTGTTTTAACTAACATTACAGTAGTTTCTATTGTTTATAACCAAGAACTGTGACTGGCACAACAGTGGAATTTCATTTCTCATACATTTGGTATTGCTGGTTAATGTCTGACCTGACAACTGCCAAAAATTAATTTTTATTATATTGTGGTATCATTTTAGGTAAGTAAAAGAATAAATTCACACAGCCATTAACTAATGGATCTCCCACCTCTTATTTACTATATGATTCCCAGACTAATAAAAACGGGCCATTTCCACCATTCTGTCTCCACGAAGATCACAATCTAACTGTTAAATCCACTTGCTTTTTTTAGTCCTCTTCCTACCTTCTCTGTATGGCCTTTGACACTTTGAACTTTCCTTCCACAAACTCTCTTCACTTTTGTTTCCCTACAACTCTCTCCCCTTCCACATCCCACGGTAAGGTGTTTCTTAAGGGTGAATCTTTTTCAGTGCATCTCCTCTTTTGGCATTTTCATCTTGTCCCAACGTTTCCCTACAACTCTCTCCCCTTCCACATCCCACGGTAAATATTGGTGTTTCTTAAGGGTGAATCTTTTTCAGTGCATCTCCTCTTTTGGCATTTTCATCTTGTCCCACAACTTAAAATATATGTTTGATTCAAACCTTATCTCAAGACCCACATGTACAGTTCTTTTAACTAAACAACTCTATTGGCATATTCTACAGGTCTTTTATTTGCAGGCGAGTGTTGGAAAATGAACCCAGGGCCTAGTGCTCCACCACACCGTTAAACTCCTTATAGGTCTTTGAACTCCTATTTAAGTATCCCTGGGTTTTGTATTTTTGTAATTTCTATTTTGTTATCAAACAGAAACTACAGTGATTTTAGATTCCTCCATTTCTCTTACTCTTAACATTATATATGTTCCTTTCTTATTCCTGAATGTATGTCCCCATGAGCTCCTCTTAAATATCTCTAATCATTCCTTGGTAATCTCGTTTAGTATCAAATTTTACATATTAAATTTGTATTTCTAGGCTATATCTAACTGCCTACTCAAAATATCCACTTGATGTGTCAAGGTTGACCTCTAAACTAACCTCCTGCTGTAACCCCAGGGTGCTTCTCCCACAGCATGCCTTTTCTCAGCGGCTATGCCATTCTTCTCAGGTACTCACACCAAAGATCTTACAACACTCCACTGCAAATCCAGTGCAACCCACTGGTTCTACTTTCCAAATGCATTCAGAAACCACCAGCCCAAAGTGTCATTATCTATAATAGTCTGCCAAATGATTTGCCTATTTCTGAACTTTTCTCCTAAAGTCCTTCCTCATTATAGTAACCAGGATGATCCTGTCCAAATGTAAGTCAAAATGCTCCAGTGGTTCCTAAAGTAAAATTAAAATCACTACACTGGCCTCTAAGGCCATATATGAAATGGCCCCCAATTAGCTTCTCCAGCTCCATACTCTCTCTCTTACTCTCTCCAGCCGCAAGAGCCTCCTTTTTTGTTTGTTTTTTTACCTGTACGGAGCATGTTCTGCACTTGCTGTTGACCCTGGAATATTCTTTCCACAAAAATATGCATGGTACATGCCTTGCCTCCCTTCAAGTCTTTTTGTCAATTTCCCAGTGAAGCCTTTCTTGGCCAACCTAGTTAAATTGCACACAACCTCAACAAACCCACCCACCTCTTCTTTCTTTCCTTACCATTTCTCCCTAATATTTACTGTCCATCGTTATTCTTTGCAAATAATCTCCCAAGAGCAGATTTTTTTAACTGTTTTGTTCACTATCCAATCTCTACAGTCTACTACAGCCTTTCATAGTACATGTTATGGTTTGTGTCTAGATGTCCCTGCAAAGCCGCATGCGGTCATAGGTGGGGCTTTTCCAAAGTGGCTGGACATAGGGTGTATGATGATGGGATTAAGGGCGCCCAAACCTGGGTATGGGTGGCACAATCAATAGGTCTGTAGACTGGATGAATTATAAAGAGACAGATAAAAGGCAGGCCTGCTGCTGCTTCTGCTGCTGCCATTGCTGCTGCTGCCTCCTGCTTGTTCTGTGATGCCTCTCTGCCAAGCCTCCTTGCCATGCAGCTAGTCGATTATAGACTGCAGCCTCTGCAAGCTGTGAGCTGAGATAAATCTTTCCTGCTTCAATTTTGAGTGTCAGTTACTTTGTCTCAGCAATCAGAAAACTAAGGCAGTATGTATCAAAAATGATTTATGATATAAATAATAAATTAGCTAGAAGAGAGCTATTGCAATAGTTTTCTTGCCTCGAGGAAGCAAAAGTCTCAGAGATACTTTCAGTGAGTCTGCAAGGTCAAATTATCTTCACAATACTAGCTCATTATATGCCTTTTTATATTCTGTTGATAGGGTAAAAGTAAGCCAAAATGGATCTTAACATGAATCTAGTGACACAAAATAAACTAGTAGTCACTATATTTTTCACTAATATATATTCACAGTAAAAATAAACCAATCAATGAGTGAGTCAATAATTTTTTTAAAATTTAAGGCATTTTCAATTAAGAATATCCTGGTCAGCAATGGTTAGCAATGGTGGCAATACAAGTTAGGAACTTCACAGTTGGAGCCCAGACTGAACAACTTAGCAAGATCCTGTCTCAAAATAAAAATAAAAAGGGCTGGGGATGTAGCCTAGTGCAAAGGCCCTGGGTTCAATCCCCAGTACTGTACATACGCATGCATGCATACACACAATATCCTTGTTAAAGGACTAAAAATTATTAAGGTACTCTGTGATGAAACAGTAAGTTCTTCTGACTACTAAAACATAATGACTGCCTCAAAAAATAAATAAATAAATAAAATCACCCATGTGACTGCTGCAAGCTGAATCACCCACTTTTAAAAAATGAATACTTGAAATAATGACTGACTACTGTTATTTAGGCATGGGTATTCATCAAGTACTTTCTTTAAAATAAACAAAGTAAGCCTGGCATTTCAAAGAAAAGACTTGACAATACATAATACAAATAAAAAACTTGAGATTTTGAGTAAAAAATCAGAATTTAGGAAACTTTATATCTACCACCATGAATGAAACTTTTTGAGGTCATGTAGTATCAAAAAAGAATAACCCACACTTATCTGAAAAGGCCATCAAAATACTCTTTCCTACAAAAAAACAAAAAAACTCTTTCCTTTTCCAGTTATTGGTCAATATGAAGAGCGATTTTTTTCACATATTTCAACTAAATAACATATTGTAACAGTAAATCCAGAACACATATGAAAACCACAATACCTTCTATTAAATAAGATATTAGTCAGAAAGAAAAATACTGCATGTTCTCATTTTATGTGAAGCCAAAAAGCTGATCTTAAAGGAATAGAGTTAAAGCGAAAGAGTGGATACTAGGGCCCTAGCAGGATGTAGGGTGGGGAGAGCAGAGAGTGGTTAAGACTTTCAGTAGTGTAGTTGTTCTACAGCACAGCAAGATAAATATAGTTGACAACTGAGCATTTCAAAATAACTAGCAGAGAATTTTGCATATTTCCCAATACAACAAAATGATAAATGTTTGAGATTATGGACATCACATTACCCAATCTGATGGTTACATATTGTATACATGTATTGCAATGTCACATTGTATGCACTCTACAAATATGTACAATCACTATGCATCAAATAGGAAAAAAGTACTATGCCTACTTCTAAAAACCCTGCAAAACTAAAACAGTGCCACTTTCTCAGTTAGAAATTTTTGTTTTGCTTTGGAGGAAAGAATTATATAATTACATTAAAATTATAAATATATTAAATAAAGTTGACTTATTGTTATTTTTAATAAAGCATTAAATATTTTAAACATTTCTTGCAGGAGACCACCTGATTGATTATGACCAAAGCAGGCTGTAAGCAGTGCAGGCTGTAAAGAGTTAACCCACAATTATCTTGTTTTAAGAAGTGAGTCCGACTGAAGACTACGTGACTCATGAGAGCACTGCAGATGGTGTGCAGGTTAGCAAACCTCTGTCAACAGCCACAACAGAGGCCGAGAAACGGCTCATGAAGCTGTGGGGAGTAATAAGAGATAACACAACAGCAAAGGTCACAGTGACTCTTACCCAAATTCTGTTCCCAAAATTAAAACTTATTTAACTAAAAAGACAAGATTAATTGTTAACCACAACCTATATCTGGTCTGTTCTGTTCCTGACATGAGAATGCTTTGTCTCTTCTTTCATAAGCCTTGCCTGCATCAGCAATGTATCCCTAGCAACCACACGTAGCCCCCAATTGTGGTTGTTTCACCAATAAATGTCAGTGGTTCTTGCTGCTCAGGGTCTTTGCTCGCACAAGCTTTGACCATTCTAGCTCCCCATTTTTCTTTAATTCTGTCTCTGAGTCTTTCTTCTTGCCTTGCATCATAGCATTGAGCAGATCAGGATCCTCAGCAGGGGTCTCTGGTAAATTCTTAGTTTTAAATTCTACTAATGGTTAATGATAGTGAGCATCTTTTTATGTGCTACTGGCTTTTTATTCATGTCCTTTAGATCAAAGTCTACTCAAATTCCTTGCCCATTTTAAAAGTGGCTTATTTGTCTTCTTATGGTTGAGTTATAAAATTTCTTCATACAGACTGGAAACAAGTCCCTCATCAGATATATAATTTGTAAATAGTTTCTCCCATTCTGCAAGTGTCTTATCTCTTTTAAAATGGTAGTCTTTGAAGCACAAAAGTTTTTACTTTTGAAGAAGTTCAATTTATCTGTTTTTTCTTTTCTTGTGTTTTTGTTACTTGGTGCTCAGGTTTGAACTGCTTGCTGCTCCCCAAGAACATGAGAAATAATCTTTAGCGAAAAAAGAAAATAGCTTTATTTAAAGTTAGCTCCAAAAGAGACGGAAGGGCCTTTTACTGCATCAAATCACCATCTCACCCTGTTCAGCTGTGCAAGGGATTTTATAGTGGAAGGGGATACAATCAAACAATAGACAAGGGAATTTCTGCGTAGTTTCATTCCCTGTCCACTGGCCCCCATCTCCCCTATGGAAATCAAACAGACTCCAACCTCCCAGGGCCAGCATCTGCGTATCTCCTTCAGGTAGATGTGCTAGTTTTCAGTTCCTTCATGTGAGCAGAGAAGAGGTTGGGGATGGCAGCATCTCAGCCTGAGAAAGTTTGGAGAGTAGTTGTATTTTTAAAGATCACTGTTGGCTATACTTCTCGTGTCATATCTAACACATGTGTAGCTTTCTACAACAGTAATTAATTTTTGTAAAATGCCTTATGACCCTACATGCCCACCAGCAACATACGAGCAAATCGGTTTCTTGGAATCCTTGCCATTTGGTTTGGCACTTCTTTTTTTGTCACTTAGTAAGATGTAACAAAATGTCACCTCCATTCTTTACTTTCTGGGACCAAGCTCTACTCATTTCTCTTTCCATTTCCATTCACCACCACCTAACCCTAAGCAAAGCTAATTGCCCCTCACTTATGTTTTCATATACCTTCTACCCTTCCCTAAATCTATTAACATAACTTGTATTTATATGTCTGTTTATACTGGGCTGCATTTCTTCAAGATAAAATTTACAATGGGATAAATGGGACTTCTGAAATTGCATAAGACCTGTTTAAATATGAACATGCATACTTCTTGGGAAAGGGAAGTGTCAGTAATGAAAACAGGTGAATAATCGCTGCATTAGAAGGAAAACTCCATCTTTCAACAAACATATCAGACTAAAGGCACTCAACAAATATCTTAATATGAATTCCTCTTTAGTGAAAAAAATTATCTCACTCAAAATTGCTTTATATCTTATAGATGACTTTCTTTTTTCGGTACCAGGGATTGAACTCGGGACCTTGCACTTGCAAGGCAGGTGGCAGAACCACTGAGCTAAATCCCCAACCCTTAGATGACTTTCATACAATAACAACTAATTTGCTTTCAAGCAAAAAGACTCACTTATAGTCATAATGTAAATGATTAGCATCTATTCATTGTATAATGATGAGAAATCTTACACAAAGCATTTAATAAACAGCTGATTCTCCAAATTAGTGACCATTTCATTTCAGATTGTTGTTTTCCAGTGTCTCAGGCATAATTTAATAAAAATAACTGAAAATTGCTCTGGCTGATTTGTGGCTAATCTATCGTTATAGTTATTATTCACTCATATTATTAGAAAAACTGCATTTTAAACTTCACAGTCTTGCTCACAATTAAATGCACTCTTTTCCCAACACATCTCAAATTCTATCACAACAGATACTATTAGTAATTTGTTTTCATAGTACGTTTTCATAGTATATTAGGAATGAAAGGAATTTAGGGCTGGTCTATAAAGATGACTTCCAAAATAAGAAATCTGATGACTTTGCACCATAGCCCTAGAATATAGACAGCAAGTAACAGATGCTCATTACTACCTTTAAAAGTGAATAGGGCTGGGGATTTAGCTCAGTGGTTCCACCACCTGCCTTGCAAGCACAAGGACCTAAGTTTGATCACCAGTACCAATAAATAAATATGAATAAATGAATCCTTTTTCTTATTAAAGGTCTTAAGTCAATAGAACATGACATTTACTCATTTTAAGAGGCTTAAATTGTTTTTTTGTTTGTTTTGGTTTTGGTTTTTTGAGACATGGTCTCACTATGTAGTTGCAACTGACCTGGAATTCACTATGTAGCCCAGGCTGGTCTCGAACTCACAGTGATCCTCTCCTGCCTCGGTCTCCCAAGTGCTGGGATTACAGGCATGCGACACCACGCCCGGCTCTTAAATTGTTATATATCTAAGTAAATTCACTTTTTACAATCTTCCTTAGGTGAAAAGATGGCAAAAACAAAATGCACATACGTAAGAAGATTAAAGGAAAAAGTTTAAATCACTTAATTGGGAAATATATTACTCATCAAAAACAGTAACACGAGGAGTACAACTGGTGGAAATCACACTAATTGGAAATCATTTAACCTCCTCTTCAGAACCCAGCTGTTAAACAGATGTCTCAAAAAAAAAAACAGCAGCCATCATTTTAACATACTGCTCAACTTATAGAAACTCAAAAAACAAAATGTGAGAGGAATGTAATGTGGAGTTCAGTGGGAGCTTTACACAAGCAGCTAATATGAATAACTGATTGATGGGGAAGCGCTGGGATGCCAGGTGACACGAGTGCTCCCCATAAACAAAGACTGAGTAGAGAGAAAGCCTTTAGCAAGATACTATACAAAGAAAATGCTCATACTCCAGAGGATGCTTGTTTCTTTTGATCTAGTTTAGATGTTTGTTATTACAAGACACTCCAACTTTTAGTGGGAAATATGACGATTAGTGGGCTCTTCAGATTTATCAAATGATTGTGAGCTCTCACCTTCATGGGAGATCATAAAGAAGATCTTGAGGACAGGGGATTTAACTCAGAGGTTCCACCACCTGCCTTGCAAGTGCAAGGTCCCAAGTTCGATCCCCAGTACCAAAAAAAAAAAAACCAAAAAACAAAAACAAAACAAAAAAAACAGCAAAAACCCTTGAAAAATCGCCTAAAACTTAAATAATATAGAGGATGATGTGAAATTATATACATATATAGATGATAAAGCTATCTTTCATCTTCCATTCCTTGGTCCCTAGCACAGAGTTCCTAGAACCCTTATAATTTCTTGAGCTCTCACAAGTGTCTGAGAGAGAGCTCCTAAAATCCTTGGAATTTCCTGAGTGGAAACAAGTCTTGGTAGGCTCCTAAATAAGGGCTGGTCACCAGAAAGACCAAGCCGTACTCCTAAATTTGGTGCTTTCTGCCCTACTTCCCAGTCTCTGGAGAGGGAAAAGGTTATAAATGAAGTTAATAATTGATCATTCTATGTGATAAAGCCTCCATAAAAAGTCCCAGAGCTGTGGGGTTCAGTGAACTTCCAATTGCTAAACATAAAGAGGTGTCTGGAGGGTGGTATGCACAAACAGGCCCTTTCCCTTGCTCTACATGCCTATCCATACTTGCTATTCATCTGCATCATACATAACATCCTTTACAGTAGATAGTTAAAATGTATTTCCCCGTGAGCCACTATGGTAAACTGACTGAACTCATGTAAGGGGTTGTGGAAATCCTGATTTATAGCTAGTCAGTGAGAAGGCACAGGTCACAACCTGGAGAGTGTGACTGGCACCTAAAGTGGGTACAGTTTTGTGGGGTTGAGCCTTAGTCAGTGGGATCTGACAGGCCAGGTAGACAGAGTTAAACTGTAGGGTAGATAGTCGTTGTCTGCTGGGGAACAGCTTGGTTGGTATGTGAAGAGCCCACGCACATTTTGGTGACCACAGGTGAAGTGGTGTGTTGAGTGACTGGGAGTAGAAAGAAGTTTGTTTTCTATTAGGAAAATCTGAAGTGAATAAGTAGAGTATTAGGCTAACTATAATTATAAAGAGGAGTGATAAAGTTAAAAAGGGGAACAAAAACCTATTAATTAGGAGAATAAATAGATACTATTAAAAAAACCCACCAAGTAAAGTGTCTAGTAAGCCAGTGCTAGATAGTGAAGGGAAGTGAAGATACTCAACTAATTCTAACCCATCTTGTTTCAACATGCCTACAACTACTAAGCGAAGATGTTGAGCTGCTGCTTAATAAAATGGTAACATAATTATCCAAACTATAAAATTTCTCTAAAACTTTTCCATTTTCCAACTCTTGCTTTATCTGTGACATTTAAAAACCATATAAATATGAAATATACTGAAATGAGAATAGTCAATAAACTGAAAATCTGGACCCAACTTCACCAACCTTATATTGCACAATACTCCCCAGATTTTAAAAAACTCCAATTACTTCCTGTCTTTGGTACACATCCTTTCATGTACTTAACTTTGCAGGGAGGTTTCCTATGAGTAGAATGTCCTTTTTTTTCTTTTTCTGTGTTGGGAATAGCTTTTTACCTTACATGATTCAGTTCATGCATTTCTGACATTCAAAGGCTTTATGATAATCTCTATGCCTACCCAAAAATCTCAGGTTTCAATGTCAAATAGGGAATTTTCATACAGGCTTATTACATTAAAAAAGTCAACCAAAATATGACAGATTCACAAAAGGCAAAAGCACAGAATCAGACAGCACAGAGGTCTCAGATATCACGGAACCCCTGCCCCTGTTAAGAACAAAAACAAAAACAAATCCATTGAAGATTTAGATCTAGCAGTATCAAACACAATTTTATCCCAATACAGCAACAACCCTCAAATCAAATATTTCTAAAGTCATCAAGTGACACTGAGATTGTAAAAGTGTAAAGTAAATTAACTTATGAAAGGCATTTGATCAAACTGCTAGGAGTACTGGATTCTGCCCACTACCTAAGTAGATGTCTGAAATGTCCTTAAATAAAAAGAGATCTAGGGGCTGGGGATTTAGCTCAGTAGTTCTACCACCTGCCTCGCAAGTGCAAGGTCCAGAGTTCGATCCCCAGTACAAAAAAAAAAAGGAAATCTATACAACAATTTAAACATGATTATCTATCAGATAATATATGTTAACCCAACATTTCTGCTCTCTTTCTTGTGTACGTCAAATGAGAAAGGTACACTATCTTATCACTCTAAATCATAAAAATCCAGGACAATAAAGAAATATTATCATAGATAATCTGTATAGCTTACAATTTATATGAATGACAAACAAGTAATTAATTGTAAGCAAGTAAGATCTAAGGATGACTGTAAATAAAAGTGAACTGAAGCAACTTCATATCAATAAGGATAACTATTTCAATATTATCAGTAGGACCCTAAAATGCATTTATGTGATCAATCCTAATAATCACATATTAAAACAAAAATGGGTATAATCAATAGATAGATATTACATATCAGTAATTATTCTTATATGTTTTAAGTTAGGAATAGTGGGAACTCTCTTCTAAATCTTTGAATCTATTATTTTTCATGGCTTCCATAAAATGCCTTATGAACAAAATTGTTAATTAAATGATTTTCCATACTAACAAAGACAACATAAATATATGACATTTCACTATGGGTAGATTAAAAAATGACCAAGTATGATCTAATGACAGCTCTCAGAATATAAAACCTTGATAAACAAAAAAATCACTCTAATATAGAATATTATCCATATTAATATTGCTAAAACTATTAATATAAACCTAATTTATGGTTTAAGACATACTTAAGCTTTTGTTAGTAAATGCTAAGAATGAAAAATATATCAATACTAATTAGATTTAAAAATTTCTTCACATAAGTATATAAAATATTTCATATGTATGACAAACAGTAACCTGTTTTATAATCTGTAAGAATAATGTTCATTGGTTACCAAGACAGAAGAATGCATTGAGTGGGTGACACAGTGGTCTATAAAACATAAGAATAATGTTGTTAGGCATGTACACCAAAAGTACTCTCAAATGTAGGTTAGTGTGAGTATTAATAACAACTGAACACAAGAGCATGCACAGAAAGAGCTTTATATACACTTAAACAAAATAATAGATAAAAGTCCTCAGGATATATTAACTAATAAACAAGTACAATTTTAAGTTTAATAAAACAATACTGCCTCATGAAATTACTTAAATTAAAATCATATCTAAGAAAACAAATCGGCCATTAATCTGAAAATACAGAATAGCTTGAAATTTTAGAACTGATTTCAGAGTAAATTTAGTTAATCTAGAAATTAGTGAAGTTTAAAAAAGGTTACACTACATAATTAAAGGAATACTTACATTCTGACATTAATTCATAAAAAGAAACTCTGGACCTTGTGCTTGTGAGGCAGGTGGTGGCACCTGTTTATATTTTTAGAAATAGACTGGTGATTTAGCTCAGTGCCTGCTTTGCAAGTGCAAGGACCTGAGTTCGATCCCTGGTGCCACCACCTGCCTCACAAGCACAAGGTCCAGAGTTCAATACCCAGTACTCAAAAAATAAAAAAATAAAAAATAAAAAAAATTATAAACAGAAACTACATTCATAAATAACATTCTATTCTCCCCACCACACTAATTGGTCTTTAGACTTCTTACAATACAGTAAGACAAAATTTAAATGCAAAAGGTTATGCATGATATATTGGCTTCTTATTGAAAATACTGACCCCCCAACTCAACAAGTTCATAAAAATGGCTAAGAGATTATTTGTAACTAAAAGTTGTGTACCACTCCTCAAAGATAACAAAACAGTCTGTCAAGTTTCTTCAGTTTTAATTAGGTGACTGCAGCATACAAAGGTGATGGATTCAATAATTCTGTGGTTGTCCCGCTGTGCGTAAAATATAGAAAAGTAGCAGAGAAAATTCTCACCAATATGCAAAAGGAAGAGGAATTAAATAGTGTGGTGTTAAGGTCACTGTACTTAACCTATCTATTTAATATATGAAATAATGTTTACTCAAAATGTTTTGTCTTTATATTTATTTATAAGACTTAATAAACAAAGGAATTTTTAAGCTTTTTAAAAAACTAACTTTTAAGTATTTAAGAAATTATTTAACTTTTTACATACAGAAATCTGGAAGGGCAACTAAAGCAGTATGTTCATGAGCACAAAGAGTCGGTTTGGGAAAACAAGTTCCAGGATTCTTCTTTTGCCAACAGACTTATTTCTCTTCAACTCTTGGTTAGAAAAATAGCAGAGAATTACTGAACTTGTTAATAGGGTGAGAGAGTTGTTTTCAACTGGGCTAGTGCAGCATGAGGATTCAGTACAGATGTTTGCAATAACTTGCAGCTGTTGGGGGATGGATGTGCTTACTGGAATCACCGAGACCATTACAGGAGAACTGTGTAGAGTGCCTTAAAATATTTATTGTGTTGTGATATGAAAAGAAAATTAGAAGCTGGAAAATAGGGTAAAAATGTAACTGGCTTCTAATTCTGAGTCAGATTTTTAGTTGATGTCCATCAACACTGTTACTTATTCCTGAGTACAGCTATCCTCATACGGACTTGCTGAGTGGTAATGAAGTGAAACAACTGTCTTTAGTTTGATCTAACTTTGGTTTACTTCAATTTAAGTCAAAATACTATAATTTTAATATATACAGAACATCAGAAGGGAAAAGGATGAATTTAAAAACCATTACTTTTCTCAAGAAACATATCTACTGAGGACATACATAAAAAAAATGCAAAACAGAACACAACAAGCATTGCCTAACAGGATAGCAGGCATTCAGTGGAATCACGGCATTTCATTGAGTGCTCCAGTGTTGTTCTTTGAGGAACAGCCTGACTGCCCAGAGGTATCAAAACAAAGGGCCCTGCTGATGGTGCGGAACAATTCCTCCCCAGGTGGACATGAAGCTAGGGTGTACTAAAGCTTCTGGGCTTTGTTTTAGTAAGGAGCAATTTTTAAGAACAAATAAATATAAAATATGTTTAACATATAAATTTAGATGTTATGCTTTTGGTTCTTTATATAATCTTTAGTTAAATAAAAATATTATAGTCCATTCTGGTATAGAAGCACATCAGCTTTTCAAAATAAAACACAGTACTTGAAGAGGATGTTATATTAATCTGCCTTGCTTCCTCCTCTCCCTGCTTTGGTTTTTTGAGACAGGATTTTGCCTTGTAGTTCAAGCTGGTCTTGAACTCGCTAAGTAGCACAGGCTGGCCTCAAACCTGTGGCGATCCTCCTGCCTCAGCCTTCTGGGTGTTGCATTTACAGGCATGCATCATCATGCCCAGTTGGCCTGTATATTTGTAGAGCCCTCTTTTAATATAACTTTATTTATTGAGAGTAAGAATGAAGGAGAGAACAGTGAAAAGAGCACTACTCACTATTCTATAATGGAAGACAATTTGACATCTAGACCTTGATTTGGGACAATAAAGTTGTGTGATACTCTGTAATTTTTTGAGCCTAAATTTCTCCATCTGTAAAATAAGGGGATGAAGTCTCAAAAATCTAATGTGAAACTATACACCTTATTCAAGAACTTGAAAATGCTTTACACTTCAAAAGAAGTGTTATTTGAAGTAAATGTTATTTTCAATGTACTGTTGAAAAACTTTGTAAAAAGCGAGATTAATAAAGCTAAAATTAATGGCTAAATTGTGAAAAGTATCTAATTCTCCTGATAGCAGATTCCACACTTGATTATCAGTTTCATCAAGTTTTTTACCAATAAGTAAAAATAACGCTTGACATTCTCTATGTAAGAGAACTTGTTCAATTCAGCTCACTAGTGAAACATTTAAAATTTAAATGACTGTAACACTAAGCCTCCCCAGTAAAATTCTGTTATTGACACTTAGGAACCTGAAGACTCATCAAAATAAAGAAAGCAAAAAAAAAAGTGTATAATTATCTAATATAGATCACAACTGTTGACAAAAGATAAAGAGCCAAGTGTGGTGGCTCATGCCTGTAATCCCAGCACTCAGGAGGCTGAGGCAGGAGATTTCCAAGAGTTCAAGCCCAGCCTGGGCTACATACTGTGTTCAAGGCCAGCCTGCTTTCTAAAGCAAGACCCTGTCCAAAAAAAAGAAAGAAAGAAAGAAAGAAAGGACAAATAATAAAAATTCTGTTTCCCACCAGTAATTTCTTCTGAAAGGGGCAGTTATTTATATATATTAATAATATAGTATTCTCATATTTTAAAAAAGCAGGGTCCAGTTGGCATAAGAAAAGCCTTTATGAACAAAACCTCAGTAGCACAGGAACTAGCACAAAGAATCAACAAATGGGATCCCATCTTATTAAAAGGCTTCTGCACTGCAAGAGAAACCAAAAGAGCTAAGAGACAACCTAAAATGTGGGAAAAAATTATTATCAGCTGTTCCTCAGACAAAAGACTACTATCTAGAATATATAAAGAACTTTAAAAACTCAAGCCCCCAAATATAAAAACCCAATTCAAAAATGGGTATCTGAAATGAACAGACATTTCTCAGACAAAGAAGTAAAAGCAGCAAATAAACTATAAAAAAAATGTTCAACATAACTGGTCATTCAAGAGATGCAGATGAAAACAACACTGAGACTCTACCTCACCCCAGAAAGAAAGGCTGCTATCATAAAATCAACCAATAACAAATGCTGTCAGGGTTGTGGGGAGAAAAGAACTCTTCTGCATTGTTGGTGGGAGTGCAGACTGGTGCAACCACTGTGGAAATCTATAAGGAGATACCTCAAAAAACTAGGACTAGAGGTCCCATTTGACCTAGCTACTCCTCTGCTGGGTATCTTCCCAAAAGATTTAAAAGAATCACACCACAGTGACATATGAGCACCCATGTTTATGGTGACACAGCTCATCATAGCTAAAACTTGGAAACAGCCCAATTATCCATCAACTGGAGACTGGATAATGAAGATGTGGGTTTTTAAAAAATATATTATGGAATATTACTCAGCCATAAAGAATGAGAAACTAGAGACATTTATAGCTAAATGGATGCATACTGAGGCCATACTCAAGTGAAATAATTAGGACACATGTGTAAATACCTAATTGTTTCTCTGGTATGAATAATTAGAAGTATAAATACAGGTCAAAATGAATAATTGATAATGTGAAATAGGAAAAAAAGGCCTAAACAAGTAGGGGAAGTGAGAGGGATAGGGGAAAGGAAACAAGGGAAAAGAAAAAATATGAGAAAAGGAAAAAAATGGAAACAAAGTCGTTGTTAAAAGGAAGGGAGAGGTGTGAAGGAAGGGCATGAGAATGGGAAAAAATAAGAACCAAGATACATCATGAAAAGATACAAGATGCCAATGATGAATGTACCTGTATTATATACCTAAAATGTACCAATAAACTTAATGGGGGAAAAAGAAAAAAATTAAAATTAAAGACAAAACACTCAGGGTCTACAACATTTCCATAACTCACTGGGCCCTTTGTGTTTTCAAAAAGATCAGTAATTGTGTTTGTGTGGTACTAGGGATTGAACCCAAGGACACACATAAACTAGGCAATTTTTAGACAGGACTCAGTAAGTTTCTCAGGCTAGCCTTGAACTTGCAAACCTCTTGCCTCAGCCACCTAAGCATGAGCAGCTGGGATTACAGTCACGTGCCACTGTGAAGAGCCTGTAAAATTATTTTTAATCCCTCATCAATGTGAAATAGCATTTTTCAGAAATGTTTAAATGTCAATAGAAGCAGGAGTCCTTTGAGCAGGAATAACTCATGTGATCAGCCCAAAACAATGTGTGAACGCTTCCTTTCCTGTCTTCCCTTCCTTTCCCCTCTCCCGCTTCATTCCTTCATCCTTTCTTTTCCTGCTGGGAACCAAACCCAGGGCCTCATGTGTGCTAGGTAAGCATTCTACTACTGAGCTACACCCCTACCCTGTTGTACATACTTTATAGAGATAATTAAATATCTGTCTGGGGAGGAGGAGAGGATGAGCACTAAATAATAAAATGATTACAGATATATTAAAAGCAGAATAGTTCAGTGGGTGTCAGCTCAGCAGTAGATCCTTGCCTAACATTGCCTCAAGGCCCTGGGTTTGATTTCCCAGCACAAAAAGAAGAAAAAGGAGTGAAATCTTCATCTAATTACTTAGACATTCTCACAGTGTTCTATGCACATACCTTTCTTATTACTTCATTTCTAATTTCTGTATTCTAACAAAAAGAAGCTTGTTTCAGAAAAATATTCTCAAAATTAGAAAAGACTTAAGAATCCTTAGAAGACAAAATGACTTACCTGAATCTGGAGATAGCAAATAAAAGTATAATATTAAAGCAGATTAAATATGCATACATTATACAAAAGTGCATAAGTTATCTTAATGATATGCAAACATGCATACATCTTTTAAGTTAAACAGAAACATTTCAATAATTTTATTAGGATATTGAGCTGTGATTTTTTTTCCTTATTTTCCAAATTTCTGAGCAGTGAGTCTATCCTTTCAAAAAAATTTTTTTAATTGGTCAAATAGTTGTCTGTTAGTGGTTCAAATCACTTGATAAGAATTCTATGGAAATATGTTTACCTCATAAGAACTACCAAAATAAAGTTGCCTCTGAGAACCAAGAAATAATTTTTTTAAACCCCCCAAATTTTTTAAAACTCTAAGTTAAAAAATGTAAGAACTTTAAAATTATGGATATGGTTTAAGAAATCTATTTCATCGTTTTTTAGTCTGTCATCTATGAGCAAGTGTAAAAAAGTATTTTACTGAGTTCTAAAACAACACATCTAACTTTGGAGCTTCCAATCAAATATTGCACAGTAGCTTTTCTGAATTACAGGAAGAACTTAAAATATTTAACTCCATTACTTCTTAAAATACATACAGAGTCTGAAAAAAAATATATATATATACACTTCAGGAAAAGAAAAATAGTACGATGTCTTTGCAATAGATGGTGTTACTCTCATATGGGGGACTCTAGAGGATGTTGTATATCGCAGAAAACACACTACACCACCGACCCTCAGAGAAGAAACTGAAAATACATGTGCAGCAATCTCAGTGACCAAGGTTACTAAGGAGCAGTTCGTCATACTAATAAATATCTGGAAGCTAACAGCCACCACTTTAAGCACGGCGTGCAGCTGTAGGGGCCATAAGTAACTTGTATTAATTTCATGATGTCTCAATCAATTTACTATTAAAATATTTGTACAAGTTTTTCTTTTCCTGAAGTGTGTATAATACCTTTTTTTGGCAGTCTCAGTATCGGCACATTCCCCCCACCCCCATTTTTATCTTTCTCCCAGCTATCTCTTCAACAGGGACAAAAATGGGGCTTTACTTCTCTAGTACTATTAATAGGCAAATGATTCATACTGGATACAATGTTTTAACACGGTTCCTAAAGTAGGTTTGTTACTATAAAAGTTTTTCCAACCATGTGTAAGAAAGGGGAAAATCACAAAAGGATTAATTTTTCCAGAAGTAGGAACTGTATAAAAAACATTTCACTATCAATTTAGTGATATGTTAGAGCAGAGAGCAAAATGCATATGTCAGAAATTCTTAACTACAACGGACTTGCATCTTTTCTTAGTAAATGAACATGTACGGGATTACAATTTATTTCAGTCTGACATAGTGTTTGACAGTTTAAGAGTAAAAGGAACAAACCAAAAAACGATGGGTTATATTATGTAAAGAACAGATATCTTAAATTTACACAATTAGCATTGGTTGAAAAATTAAACACTTGGACTCCTTTAACTTATCCATTGCAACACTTGTGCGCAATTAAATGCCTGTCAAATGTTATGAACTGATGTAGGGGTCCTGGATTTTCTGCATCAAATACAATACCTTATAAGGAAAATAAGAGAACTTTTGTGGAGAGGAGGTGTAAAACAAGCAGATGTCTTTCTATTAGGCAATATCTTGTGTCGTTGCTTTTTGCTTTTTTTTTTTTTTAGTACTGGGGATTGAACTCGGGTTCTTGCGCTTGGAAGGCAGGCCACGGAACCACTGAGCTAAACCCCCGGCTTGTGTTGTTGTTTTTTAAGAGCACATTTAAACCTAAGTATAAAAAGGAATAAACTTGTTTTCTCCTGTTATAATATTTCAAGAGTTTATGTTGAAAATAAAATTTTCACTAAACCAGTTTACAAAGTTTGTTTGTTTGTTTATTTATTTATTTATTGGTGCTGGGGATTGAACTCTGGTCCTTGTGCTTGTAAGGCAGGCCACTGAAGTGCTGAGCTAAATCCCCAGCCCATTCTTTTTTTTTTTTACAAAGTTTAAAATAATCAAATATTCACATCCATTTTAATAAGGACAGGCTCATTTTAGTAAGGATAAAGTACATTTTCCAGATAACTATAGATAAAAATGTTTAAAATGGCACTTAAAACAGAATTTTTGTGTTTCAAATTAACTCACTTTTTCCAGGGGTAAATGTATTTTTACTCTGCCAGGTGAAAAAGGTAAGAAAAATGAAAAGGCAAATAAAATGACAGGAATCAGATATTTGTTGTACAGACAGAAACACCAACTCAAAAAAACTTAATGAGGGTCTCTACTATCTTAGAGAAACAAAAACCACCCACCACAATGGAATTCAAGCTCAGAAATATTTATTTTTAAAAACATGCAAAGAACACATCTGTGCTCTACATGTTAAATAATTCTTGCTGTTAAGCAGGAAATAATTTTTACAAAAGCTTACTGTAGAATCAAGTCTATCCAGTCAAGGTTCATGCTGTTTTTCACTCTTGTCTTGCTAGGGATTTAGCTCCATTGAGCCACACCTACCTTATAAGTACAAGGTCCTGAGTTCAATCCCCAGTACCAGGGAAAAGGAAGAAAGGGTCTTATTTAAAAATGATTTGACTTATTAAATGGGTAAAGTGGGCACAGACTGGGGATAGTGCTCAGGATCAATTAAACACACAGAGGGTAATCACATTTGTAGCAAGGAATGACCCTGTTTTATCCTTAAATATATTCCAAAGAGAAAAAAGGTGTAATTACAAATAAGATTTAATAACAGATATTAGACTAACTCTTACATGTAACCTAGTTTCAGAAGGTCTTACATGGAAGACAAATTTCCATGGGAAATATATTCACATTTCACACACACACACACACACAAAAGTGTAATCCCTCGGGCTGGGGATTTAGCTCAGTGGTTCGGTGGCCTGCCTTGCAAGCACAAGGGCCCGAGTTCAATCCCTGGTAACCCCCCAAAAAACTGTAATCCCTCATAATTTCCCACAAAAAGTTCATTTGAGCAATAATCTATTGCATGCAAGTAATTATAAAATATATTAAAAGATTAGGGACATATTTTATATATATAATATTGTGTTTAAAATAGCACAGCAACAGGGTGTGGTGGCACATGCCTGTAATCCCAGCACTCCGAGGTTGAGGCAGGAGGACACTGTTTGAGACCAGCCCCGGCTACCTAGTGAGTTCAAGGTCAGTCTCAACTACACAGAGACCCTGTCTCAAAAAACAAAAAACAACAACAACAAAAAAATCAAACAACAATAAAAATAGCATAGCAATGCAGGGCACAGTCCAGTTAGCTAAATGGTAAAAAGACAGTCAATTGTGCCCAGAAATAATCTCATCCCTATATATAAGAAGTCATCAAAAATAACTTACTCATCTTTTTATAAAATTTATACTATATCATGTTGATAAGTAATGCTGAGTGATGAATATCCTCAAATTATGCTGAGACAAAGAAGTTTTGAATATATTTCACTTGGCTAAAGTACATTTGTCATCAGAAAAGAAATTCTGAATAAAAACTGTTTTCAAACAAGTGCTTATTCATCACATCCATATCAAAAGTGAAGCAATTCTGCCTGGTGCAAGAGGTGATTCACAGTGCAATAATTACCTTACTTGAAAATGAAATATAGAAATGATAAACTTTTAAAACTACTAACAGTGCACTCCTGGGCTACACAGTGAGCTCAGGGCCAGTCTGCTCTATACAAAGAGTCTCAGTCTCAAAACAAAACAAAACAAAAATACTATTGTATAGCTGACTCTTCAGAACTATAAAAAAAGATTTTTCCTCAACAAGGCATCAAAGCAAAGAAGAACTAGTCCCATTTCAGTCTTTAGAGAATGACCCATATGATGGAATAGGGAAATTCTAAAGACGACCTATCAGAAATATCTTAAAAAACAAAACAGGAAGAGATGAAAATCAACCATGGGAGAAAAAAATAAATGCAATATAAAGCTTGAAGGATTTAGCATGGACTTATGAGATAAATTTGTATGGAGAAGAAATTCTAAACCGTGAGTAAAAGGAAGCTGGAAGATGCTGAGATGATAGACGTTTATGTAAAGAAGCCATTTTCAGATTTTTTTTCTAGGGAGGTGGAAAATTAAAATCCATCCTCATACATCAGCGCTGAAAAATATCAAGGGTATGAGTCCAACTGAGGAGGAAAGAAACCCTGTATTTCTGAAAATTAAAGTTCAGATAAGCACAATAGGCCATGATAACATATTACAATCACATTTTATTGCAGTCTGCTAAAATGAAGGTATACAATAACCTAAACGCATCACTTTAAACTCCTTTCCGTGCAAAAAAGTCAACGATGGTGTAAAGGGGACATACTAGTTTTGAACAAAGTAACCTTTAGCAGAACACTTTAGGAAAATCTTCAACTTTCCTTTAAACTTTGCCTTTTAAGTAACCTCTCGAAACCATTCGATGTCACCAATGTAACACAAACTGACCAACGTTCACTTACAAAGCTGCTTTTTAAAATGGCAGTCCTTTCTCTTTGGCTAATCTTACTACATTCTACCAGATGGTTTGTTTCAATTGTCCCCTAAAAGAAAAATAAAAAATTACATTAAGAAGATTCAGTATGAGCACAGGCTGCATAAAATTCTAACTAAAAGGTAACACACATTTTCCAATCCTTGCACCGCCTGCAGTCATTAATAACCAGCCTGCTAGCTGTTTACACAGCTCAGCCTACTCCTACAGAAAAGTGCAGTGGAAGGTCCTCAGTATAGGTTGTCGGTGTTGGTGCTTCGAGGGGTCTTGATCTTGTCAATGTTCTTGAGGATTACATCATGCAAGGTAGCATACTGGTTCCGGACGTGCAGCAAGATCTGGCGCACACTCAGATACTCATTTTCGTCGACCTCTGCTATGGTGCGGAGATAATCTTCCACCTGCGGGTACTTCACTATCTTGGACACCAACTTGGCCCGGGTATTATAGTAGGTGGAGAAGCGGCGTAGATAGGAGGTCGCAGTGCTCTCCACGGTCCATAGCTGGTCCACGGTGTCCTCCTGGATAGACACTCCAAAGTTATTGCCGTCCTCCACTTTCGGAATGAGCAGCTGCACCCACATCCGCACTGTGTTGCACTTCTCTCTCAGCAGCTCAATCTCAGGCTTAACCCGCTCAATCAACTCCACCAGATGCTGGTTGCTCCGCAACAGGCATCCCTCTCGGCTAGGCAGTGCAGGTACTTTGCGCGGGGCCTGGGTCTGGAGAGGTGGCAAATCCCGATTGGGCCCATCTCCTGCCGTGTCTGGGGTGGCCAGGGGCTCTGGAGCCGGCACTGAACGGATTCGGGACAAATCCTGCAGCCAGAGCTCCTGGACCTGGCTATCCAGCTCCGACAGCTTCTGAGGGAAGAAGGTTGATACCAGCTCCTCGGCCTCCTGGGCAATACGGGCCCGAAACGAGTCTACCTTGCCTTGCATATCCTGCTGTAGCTTCAGAGGGGAAGCCATGACTTCCAAAGGCGTTGAGGTTGGGGCAGGAACCAGCTGGGGCTCTCCTTTGGCAGGCCGGATTTAGGCCTTGACTACCACCGCCAACTCCCAACAGACCCACCGGAAGTGACGTTTGGAGGCGGAGTCCCAGCTGCCTCTGCCGACCACGCCCTTGCGGGGACCTTGGGTAGGCTGTAGGGTGTCCTTGCTGACCAAGTCACTGTGGAACCACGAGTCAGTGAGACCCCCACAGGATCTGTTTTCCAGAGTCAGCACTCCCCTACCCATTTCCCTACTTGGGGGAAAGCCGGAACACAAAGGGCATTTCCAAAGAATGCCCTTAGGCCTAGATAAATTGCTCTACTTTCACGGGAGCTTAAAGAAATTCATAATCCCTGCACTCAGCATACACAATCTCTTGGAAAATGTACTTTACCAAATGGGCTGTCCAGTAACAAGGCTCACTTCTGGGGAGACCTAAGTCCCATCTTTGTAGGTAATCTGGGTTTATCCATGCTTTCTCCTTAACTCGGAAGTGGTATTTAAATCAATAACAAACTTCCAAGGTTTTCTTCTATGGCTTACAATTTTTAGCTTAAATTACAAAAATTATTATATTGTTCTTCTTTAAACTCATCTTTTTTGGGTTGGAAGTGTAGTGCAGTGTAAAAGTAGATGAGCGAGGCCCTGGGTTTAATCTCCAGCCTCAAACAACAAAAACTCACTTTTTGGGGATAATTAACGAAATTTGAATCAGGTGATAGATTAACGTATCAAGATCATGTTTCCTGAATTTGATAACTGCACTGTAGTTCTTTGCACTATAATATCTTTGTTTTTAGGTGATAAACACTGCTGTATTAAATAAAAAGATGATATTAGTCTGCTCTCACATGGTACAGAACAATTGTGTGTATGTTTGTCCATGTGTAAAGAAAGACTGATGGCAAATGCTAAAACTCTAGTCTGAATAAAGAATGTATAGGTTAATATTATTCTTACAGTTTTTCTTTAAACTGGAAACTACAAGTACTTCAAAATAAAAAGTTTTTTAAAACCTTTTTTCCCTAAAGTTTTGTGGAATTATAAAGACAACTTCTGTAATGTCAAATTTCAGACTGCTTACTTATATTCCTTTTTCTTTTCCTGAAATACTTTTCTTGTGGTCTACACAATACCACAAATAAAGTCCATGACTTTTCTACTAAATTAAAGTTAATTCAAAAAGGTTATTCTGAAGATGCTAGTGTTGTTCATTTTGTATACAGTTGTCACCTCAGACTAAACTCCTTCAAGGCCAAAAAAAAAAAAAAAAAAAGTCTTAATGTTTCCAAAGTATGTCATTGTAATGCCTGGCATGAATTAGTGCTCAATATATGTCTAATGACCTGGAATTAGTGAGATTTTTGGCTAACCATAACTTCACATGAACTAGCACTTGTATTGATATAGATGAAGGGAAGTGAATGACACAGGCCTTGTGATGTACAGCTAAGACACTGCTCAGGGATACAGGAACACAATTTTGTGACACAGAGATGGTTGATCTAGTAATCCAGACAGCTACTAAGTGACTAACACATAAGTGGTATGGTATGTGCAGCATAGATATAGTGAGACAGTATGAAATTTCATGCAGTCGGAACCATGCTGTTTACAGATGTATGGATTGATTTGTCCTTTACAGATCTTCACTTCTGAAATCATGCCCTGTGAAGAAGCATGTGTGAATTCCATTTACAGAACTGTTATAAAGCTATTGTGTTAACTATTGGATATAATGTAAACTGAGATTTAACCCTTCAAAATACATTTTTTTAGCTAATTTCTCTGTATTAACGTTAGGGAAAATATAATCAATGGGTTTAATCTAGATAATCTTAGGGGTCTAGTAGATGGTGATTATTTATTCCCTTATACAGTGGACTCTCACATTATGACCAGCCAACATACAAACAACTTGGCTTACTTAGGTATATATTCATCTGCCTCTTCTAATCTATAGCATGTACCCAGGTAAACATCCAGATCTCAGTTGTACTGACTTAGTTGCAACCAGCTTCCCAGGAACTAATCAAGATTGGAAATCAAGGATCCACTGTATATACAGAATTCTTCATCTCTGGGTTGTATTGGATCTTAAGTTACCTAACTCAATGGACTCATATGCCACTTAGGAATACCCTCTGGTACCATAAAATGCTTAGTTTTACCATGTAATTACTCAGAACCCTGCAGAGCCAATTTCTAGGGTTGACAAATATAGTGCTTCCCTTCCTTCATTCTTTCTCCTACACTGCTGCAAGTAAGGGCAAAGAAACAAAACATGTAGAAGTGATTGCTGTAGGCTCTTTTTGTCAATTGCAGTTTGTCACTTGAATTCTCTAGGGCTCAAATCTAATATGTGCATGAACACCTTTAAATGACAAAGAGTGGAAATATATCTCTGGGTAAGGCAATGGAGTTAGCCTGCCAAATTGAAATCCTGACTTTGCTAATTTAGTAGTTGAGTGACCCTGGCTAAATTGTTTAATGTCTCTTTGCTCATTTTCCTCATCTATAAGATAAGCATTATAAAAATGGCTACGTCATAAAATTGTGTTGAGAACAGTTTAGTTAATACACATAACAATGTGCTGCAGCGTCTTGAACAGTTAATTGCTAATACATATTAACTGCTACTGCAGAAGGTCTCTGTATCAGCTTTCCAAAATCTCCCTTCACCTTTTAGAGAACTCTGAGTTACATACAAACTAACCAAGAAACAATTTTTTTATTGTTATGGCTTGGCTTGTGTCTAGATGTGTGTGTGTGTGTGTGTGTATGTGTGTGTGTGTGTGTGTGTGGACCACCCATTGTTCCAGCAGACTTTCTTGAAGAAACTCTTTACCTCATTAAGTTCAGAAACCTTCCCTGATAAACCTCCTCTTCCCCAAGGAAGTTAGTTAATGTTCCTAGCACAAGTACCTCATAAAGCTGTTGAAAGGACTAAGTGAAATAATTTATATAAAACAGCTAAGACAGTAAATGCTTCATAAACAGTAGTTTTATGTGTAATCTCAGGATATTCTCCATTATATCTTTTTTATAGTTCCTATCAAAGAATTATACTTTTGAATTTACAAATTCACTTTTCTTTGCTATTATAAATTCCTTGAGAACAAGGATTGTACCTTATTTGTTTTAATACATTTATGGCAGCACAGCTTCACTTACACAATCAGGGCACTGTACTTACATATTTATGGTGGCACGGTGTCTGGTAAGAGGAAATGTTAAATGAAAATTTACTAAATGAATAAGCAATAGAGTAAAATAGGATAAAATTTTATCAGCAGTACTCCACTAGCAGAAGAATGGGGCTTTCAAGCAATGTTTTTTTGTTTGTTGGTTTGTTGTTTTGTTTTGTGGTGTGGATTGAACCCAGAACCTTTGTACTGAGCTGCAACCCCATCCCTTTTTTCATTTTGAGAGAGGGTCTCACTAAGTTACCCAGGTTGGGCTTCAATTCACAATCCTCCTGTGTCAGCCTTCCAGAATGCTTATAAGTTTATAGTACCATACCTAGCTTCTTCATTATTTCCCTGAAAAACTGCTAGATTATGCTACATCATATAAAAACTCCATTTTGGAGATCTAACAGCAGTCTTTAGGACTGAACTTTCTGGGGCTTTCTATGGGAAAAGTAAGAAATTCTTCCCTCCCTCATCAACAGCATGCATTTTCACATTTTTGCTCTAGTAGTATACCAGAATTCTACTAGTTACAGTATTATTACTTAGTTCTGAAAAATAACTTACTTAAATAACTTGAGTTTGTCTGTAGAACAGTAGTCATGCAGTACTACATGTTTATGCAAAGTGAACATACTGGGGAGTGTCAGAGAGAGGTATACACACAGAATGTGGGTGATGCTAGCTATGACTCTTGCTCCTACTGTTTATTTATAGCTTTTTATTAGTATGAGATTTGTTTTACTTGGCATAAATACAAGACTTCGACTGAGAGAGGAAGATGTAAAAAAGTGCCTACGCATAAAACTTCTACAGCTGAGTAATAATCTGTAAGTCGGTGCTATATCAACAGGCTCCCCAGGGGCTGGAAACCACTGGAGAATTGCAGATTTCATGAGCTGCAGACTTTACTGTAAAGTAGTGATTAACCAAATATTTTATTCCTCTAAACATGTTGTAAATGTATAAATGCTAAATTTACTAGTTGGAGATAAATTTTTAGATTAAGAGATTTTTAATCTCTTTCAAAATTGTTCACCAACAACAGAATAGTCAAAAGCAAATTTTAGGTATACAGTACAGTGACATTCATTACTGGGATCTTGTACCTTTACATGACAGGTCTTGGTTGTCATTTTTTCCCCTTGTCCCTCCCCTCCCTTCACCCCTCCTCCCCTCCCCTTTTACAAACACTACTGTATACCTAAAATGCACCAATAAACTCAATGAGAAAAAAAGAAGAGTAGATGAGTTATCTCCATGGATCACAGACTCTGCGAGGTGCTGAACCACTGGCAGGCTGAGCGGGGGCAAAGACAACAACGTATCAGTCAGTGGCTCTCACTGCCTTAATGTGGTGCTGCCCACAGAAAGGGGCAGCGTGTAAAGACGATGGAAAAGCCGGGCGGGCATCTTCACTTTGGTCATCTATCTCTCCTTTAATCTTAACCTTCAGCACAAGACAGATAAATCTCATGCCTTCTGCAGTCCACAAATGTTCACTGGAATTCTTTCGGTTGAGGAAATACCTGTATGGATTCGTAATCCACCCTTGTAACAAAGCAAGAGGTCCAAGCTCCTCTGGCACAAAAGATAACGACAACATCACTGATTTTGTTTGTTTACATTTGCATTTCTCCAAGGCAAAAAGAACTGATTAAAGTGCTTTTCTATTTGTAAAAAAAGAGCAAATTTTAAAGGACAAGCCAAAGCATTTACATGTTTCAAACAGAAAAAAAGTTAATTTCTCAATGTTCATTTAAAATTACTCTGGCCTCTTTAATTTTTCTTAACACTTATCACAAACTGATATTTTATTACATATTTATTTGTATATTTGTTTCGTGTGTCTCTCTGAAGGAACAGGGGTTGTTTTTGTCCCCTGCTAAATTCTTTGCTATTCAATAAATATCTTGTTGGCTGAATGACATTAAAAATTAATTAAATTTGACTGAATAATAATTATGTAAGGATAACTGCAGGTGAAGGAGGATTTCTTAAATATACAAAAGTAATGCAATTATTCAAAAAAGTCACAAATAGTATGACTAAAGTTTTTAAATAAAATCAGTTCTTATAAGGTTTAAGAAAAGAAATCTTTTATGCTCTGAACTTTTCTCACATTTACATATTCTTTTAAAGAGCAACAAAAAAAGCACTGCTAGTTTAAAAATTTAGAAGGTTCTGATACTTAATGCTACCATTTATCTTCTTAAGAGGAAGGTGTTTGTTTGAAAATAAAGATTCACATTTTTGGTAAATGGAAAATATGCCTTCCTTACTTTATTTTTTAAAACCAGGTCAACAGTACAAAACTGAATTAAAATTGAAAAGCCAAAAACAATTTATTTTGGACTTCTGTGGTTCTTTTAAGTAGTTTAGCTCATCCTATATTTTCTCTGCAAAACTACATTCATCTTAGAAGGTACTAGCTTTCAAAAAGTAATCTAAAAGGATAGTAGCTTTCTAATAACCAGCAACCATAAACACAGAGAAATGTGGCTATTTCTTTCAGTATGATAGAATATTATATATATTTATATATTTTACCCTGCCAAAGAATAGAATTTGTAAATAAAAAGCAGACCCCCAAATCCTTAGTTTTAAGTGAAGCCACTTCGTCAGAACAGACTTGACTGTTTTATAATCTGAATTCAAATTATCTAATTTCTGTATCTTCTTAGTAATCGGTGAACTCAAAAAATGTCAGGTAATAAGCTTCATCTGAAAATTCAAAACAAAGAATCACACCTTGTGTAGTTACATCTATTAACGATTACTAAGCCCATGCTGAGGTAACTTTTTAAAAGCTATATATGATTACATGTACATGTTATTAATACTTCCAAGAAAACAAAGGCTCACAGTGTGCTAAAACTAAAATAGTGTTTATTACATCTTCTGGGTGAACTTACTATGCATGAGTCATGTGGCTCCTATCTAATGTCAATATAAAAGGTCAGATAAAAGTTTCTTTCCAATTATTAGCTGATGTCACTATTTCTAAACAAATGTGATGTAGTCAACTTGAATAAACCCTAAAAACTAGCTGAAAACATACCTATTACTCATTTTTTCTGCAATCTACTAGTTCTATAGACATCATGTGAAATGAAGACTGAATTTCAAGTTAGTGCAAGAAGTACCCCCAACCCCGTACCAGGGATCAAACTCAGGCCCTTGCACTTGCGAGGCAGACAGGGGAACCACTGAGCCAAATCCCTGGCCCAAGACGTACTTTTTAAAATCTCCAAAATCACATTTTTAAAGAGTGAGGGAGACTCTCACTGTCTTTCTATTTGGAAACAGCCATTTCTGACAAATTTCTGACTCCTTTTCCTGCCAAAACAGAAGAACAGCGGGTATTAATTATCTAAATGAAACCTTCATAAATCCAGTTAGATACTGGATAATAATGCAATGGAGGCCATTACAAATCTTACACTTTAAATATTCCTGCAACACATGCTAAGTTTATAAGAAAATAATTGCATAAAAATGAATCATTCTGGGGAGATGGGGGGAAGGATCATGGACAATTTTGCTAAATCTAATGTAAACAAATTTTCCTTTTCCCTAGCCATTTATGAGTTCTTCATATAATAGCCCTACACTTCAAAGGTCAATGTCCTGGGGATACAGAAATAAATATACACTGAATACCTACTATGTTAAGAACTGTGACAGTATTTGACTTCTTTCATTTAAACTTCTTAACAACCCAGGAAAGGGTAACTATTACCATTGCTATATTAGAGATAAGGACACTGAGGCTGAACATTATTTCTCTAGAGTCTTTAAGTTTGTAAACAGCCCAACAATACTGGTTAAAACCCAGATACACCTGATTCCAAAATCTATGTTACATGATTGCCTACAAAAATGTTGTGTCAGAGCCAGGCATGGGGGCACACACCTGTAATCCCAGCACTCAGGAGGCTGAGGCAGGAGGATCACTATGAGTTCAAGACCAGCCTGGGCTGCACAGTGAGTTCCAGAGCAGTCTGAACTACATAGTGAGACCCTGTCTCTAAAAACAAAACAAAAATTTGTGTCAGCCACCTAAAAGTTTGGGTTTTTATTTTCACTACACCAAAATGTAATGACTCACAGCTGAATGGAAAAACATCTTTTTCTTATTTCCAAATAAAGCTACACAATGCTACAGGATAAACTATACTCTGCTACTTTTCTACTCTCTAAACCAATGCACAGAAAATATGTGTATGCATGTGCAAGTATACATACATAATAACACATTTTTAAGTGGGCTTTTTTCTTTTCCTTTATTTTCTTTTTGTTTTGTTTTTTTGCAGTATTGAGTACTGAATCCAGGGCCTTTGCACCAGGCTAAATCCTCAGCCATATTATCTCTAAGTCACTTAGGTTGGGCTCAAACTTCTCATTTTCCTGCCTCAGCCTGCTATGATTAGATGTGTGTGCATCACATCTGGCAATACACATATTTTTCAAAGAGTCTTATATTTAAAAGAGTTCGATTACGAACCCTTTTTTTCCCACTAAATTAAGGGAAAAAACCCATTAATAGGTTAAATAGTAAGTGGGAAATAGTTTATAAGAACCTTATTTTTAGTTCCTCTTTCATTCTTCTGTGTATTTCCAAGCACTGTGGTCTATTCAGGCATATGCGTCTGGTCTCCAGAATTTTCGTTTGGCAATATCTTCTGCTACCCATTACACTATTGCTATAATTACTGACAGTATGTATTATGTTTCCAAAGAGCATAAAAATAACATTTCATTGGTTAAGTATAAAGACTGGAAATTTGAGGTTGAAGTTCAATCACAGGATACCATTTTAGCAAATGTACAAACTTACAAAGTCAAGAATAACACAAAACAAATTCTCTGTTGAGAAATTGTATGTTTAAAGCTATTTCTCTTGTTTTACAAGTGCTAATATTTTAGACATACACATAGAGATGTATAAATACATATATCAGATAAATGTCTACCTGCATAGCTCTAAGACATACTTTCTTCATTCCAAAGTCAAGTTATTTTTTACTATATAACATTCCCTTCTGTTCACACATCTTGTACCTCTATCAAAATAGATATTCAACACACCTTTATTGGTTTTTTTGTGGGGGTTAGTACTGGGGATCGAACTTGGGACTTTATGCTTACAAAGCAGGCGACACACAACCAAAATAGATATTCAAAAGCTGCTACTTCAAAGCACATTTTAGAAGGACAAGTCAGTCTGTTTAAGGAACTTGAAAATAAATTTGATGATGTTCCCTCTAAGGTAGATTCATTCATAACAGAATAAAAGTTACTGAATTTGTATTCAATAAAAGAAATAGAAAAGAAATATCTATAAAACTTAAACTGAGTAACAGAGACCTACTTACTCTGTATGATTTTTAGTTTAATTTTTCAAAATTTATTTCAAGCGATATTACAAATCAGACATAGAATGCCTACACATAAATTATTTATATGATAGTCTGAATAATTTAATAAGCTTTTCTGGAATATGTTCTATATACTAAACAAGTACAATATAAAATAACACAATCTATCCTTTTAGGACATCATAGATATATTATAGATGTTTCTAAAGAACTAGAGCTTATTCAGTCTGAGGCTTTGTCATTGTGGTGCTTAAGATGATACCACAGTCTGTTCAGCACAAAACCTAAATGAAAAACAATCTGTCTGTCCATGTATTACCAAGATCAGTGTTTTAACTCTGAGACATAGAGATCTTACTGGGTTTCCCTCACATAAAATAGTACTTAGGTTTTTAAAATATATTATAATTCACTCACTTTGTAGACTAATTTGTGTATGTACTATGAGACACAGATGGTCCCACAAAATACTCAAAAAGCTATCACAAATTCAATACCATGTTATGGTGACAGGTAAAAACTAATTTAGAATATCAAATTGATGAATTTTACCTTCAGTTCATATGTATATTCATTCATTATTTATTGAATACCTGCCTTTATGCTGTGCATTAAGAATACAGTGAGGACTAAGACAAAGAGGGTTCTTTCTTGCTCTCAGGGTGCTTAAGCGTGGCAGGGGCAACAGACTTTAAGCAACAATCAAGTTAATTACTCAACTAAGATACTATGCTCCTACTCTCAACTAATGATCCATCCTGCTGACTTCCAGTGTGATATTTATAACTACAGCCTGAACAGCTCTGCAAAGCCTATCTTCAGTGTAGATCAGCAGTAATGTGTTGAAATAAATATCACACAATTGTTAGCTTTAGAATTTTTCCGGCAAAACCAACTAAGTTTTAGTGCTCAGATTTTGACAGTGTCAAAAATAAAACAACTTAGCGTCCAAAATGAACAAGTCACTATGTGGGGGGGAAGACAGGAAATGACACGAGTGTTCCAGACCTTAATCCTGAGTCAGATCATGAATCATCAACTTTTCCTAACTATAATAATTGCTTCCTTCATAATTAAGTTTTATGACATCATCAAAAAGCTTGTACCAAATTTTGTTTAGATATAAAATGATTTAACAGGCTACTTAACTAGTTTTCTAACATTTTATATCAGGAAAAACTATATATAAATTTAATTAGAAACAGTTATATCAACTTTTATATTTTTAAACATTCTACCATTATTAAAAAACCTTCTCCTTATTGAAGATTTGGAAGACTTTTAATATATCGAGGAATATTTTATTTTTTAAAGATCTGGTTTTAATTCCATATGCTTTTTTAGTTTTCTTTGTAACCCTACTGCAAATAAACAAAAATTGTTCAACAGTCTCTGCCTTGTTTAAATGAAGAAAACATTAATGCAAATGAGTAACACTGACTTCTTTATTTTCCTTCAGAACATCTGTCCAGCATAACACATGGCTCCATTCTTACATTTATATGTATATAAACTGACCATCATAGTCTCTATCTTATACTCTACCTTTGCACCTTCTGTCCTTGAAGCACATCCTCCCCTCCTATCTCTCCCACTCCTCCTCTTCTTCCCTCTCTTCCTCTGTCCCTGTCTTCCTCTTCATCCCCTTCCCTTTAACCATGTCCAGGATACTGCCTCTTCCTTTCAGGGTCAAATTTACCAAATCCTTCATTTAATTTCTTTACTTTCTCTCTTGTTGCTAGTCTGGATTCTATTCTGATTATTCTACAATAAATGTAATCTTAAGTCATCACTGATTTATATGTTTAGACAAGCCAAATGGGTTTTGTCATTTCTCATTCTCAAGGAGCTCTGTCACATCTGCTGACCGCTTCCTTTTTGAACACTTGTCCCTTGACCTCCCTGTTTTAAAATAAAACAAGTTGATTTTTTTCATCATCTCTACTATACTTTTCCAATTCTCCTTCAACATTTCTAATAATTTCCTTGTGTTTCCCTGCTGACTCTCACTGCTCCCACAGTGTACCTTAGGTAGCACATGGCTTGGTTTTCATAGAGTTTTGTCTTGGTCTTGTTCTCTTTAGAAAATAAACCCAAAGAAACCTAAAACATGTTTTGAACAGAGAGATCAATGGCAATAAATTCCAAGTTGATGCCTTTAATGTTTTATATAAGGACCAGGAATTTAGCTCAGTGGTTCTGCCACCTGCCCCAAAGGCACCAGGTCCCGAGTTCGATGCCTGGTACCAAATAAAATAAAATAAAAAGATTATATAAAAGCTTTAGAAAGGCAATATAAGTAAATTAACAGAAATACAGGCTCTAAAGCCAAACTTTCTAGGTTAAATCAGGTCTGTCACTTTCAAATTATTTCACAACTTGCCTTTACAATGCTGTTTCTGCCTTGGAGCCAGCCAATGATTGTGGAAAGCAATTCTACAATTTTAGGGCAAAATCATTTCATAATTAAATCATGATTAGGGCCTCGTTTTCCTGTCTACAGGCCAGCTATGGCATGTTGAGTCATAACTCCATTCTCTAAGACCTCAAAGGTCCCGTGATGCTGTGATGCTGCAGGGCAGGATGACACCAGCTGGAGACGTCCTGGGAGGAATCAGATCTTCATCTTCATGGTTCCTCACTGTTCTAAGATTATCGCCTGCTGTCCTCTGAGTCAGCTGCTACTTTTGTTTCTCCTGATGTACTGAATGAAGGTGTGGCAAGCTCAGGGTTTGGGGACTTTGCTGCCCAGAGCAGCATTGATCAGGCCAAAGCTCAGCTTCTTCTCTAAGTCTCATTTCCGTCTATATATTAATTCATCTTGTGCTGTCATAGCTTGCAGAAGACTCGGATCTGATGCAGAGGTTCTAGTAACGTCCCCTTTCTCCATTCCCTACAAACCATGCACTGAAACTATTACCTTTAGAAATCCACTAGTAGCTACTATTCCAAGAAAATTCATAAAATTTTGGTATGAGCTACAGAATTTACAACTCATAGGGGCAGGCGAACAGATCCACTCTAGACACACAACACCCCTGATGTGAGCAAAAAGACCCAGCTGGATGCATGGCACCCCCAACGTGAGCAAGCAGACCCATGCAGAGACCAGGGTACCTCTCAATGCAAATAAGCAGGTCCACACTGGACCCATGGCATGCCCCCGAATCAAGGGCATGACTATTCACCAACTTTAAACTGGCTCTACATTTTGCTTCCCCTGGGAACAGAGCAGCATAGGCAAGGACTAACCAACAACCTGATCCTAGACAAGCACACTTGGGGAAAGAAGGGAGCAAACAGACCCTGCCTAAGTCCAACAGTCTCTCACCCCACAACCTACATAGCAAAGACCAGAAGCCTGACTGAAAATAATCTACCAAAGGGAGCAAGGACATGCCTTTGCTTGCTAATCACATTCTGGGGTAAACAGACAGAGGGTCTCTTGCGCAGGGAGGGCACCTCAAAAACCCACTAGGAGTCAGGCGTGGTGGTGCACACCTGTAATCCCAGCACTTGGGAGGCTGAGGCAGGAGGATCACCTTGAGTTCGAGACCAACCTGGGCTACATAGCGAGTTCCAGGTCAGTCTCAACTACTTAGTGAGACCCTGTCTCAAAAAAAAAAATTAGGCCTAAAGCAAGGTAGATAAGATCAAATTGCCTGGATCCCAAGACTGCAGATCTTTGAAAGAAATTTCATTCAAATCACAGGAATTTTTCTTTGACTCAATTTTTTTACATTTTTCTATTTTTTATTATTTTTATCTTTCATTGTTTTTTTTTGAGGGGATGGAGTTTTTTCTCCTTTTTTTTTCCTCTTTTAGTTTCTATATCTTTTCTCCTTTCAACTTTTTTTTTCTCATTGAGTTTATTGGTACAATTTAGGTATACAGTACAGTTACATTCATCATTGGGCTCTTGTACCTTTACATGACAGGTCTTGGTTCTCATTTTTTCCCCTTACCCCTGCCCTCCTTTTCCCCCTCCTTCCTTCTCTATTTACAAATACTTTATTTCCATTTTTTTCATTTCAGCTTTTTTCTTTCTTATCTTTTATTTATGGCATTTCACTTTATCTTTCTTTTGTTCATTCTTTTCTGTGACTGTTCTCTAATATTACTAATTTCCTTTTACTCCTCAATAGGATCCCCTATTTTACTTTTATCTCCCTCTTCTCACATCCCATTGATTAATTTTTCAAATTTTGCTCTCTTCATTCCCCAGTTCCCAACTTCATTTTTACTAGTACAACTAAGTTTTTTTAAAAAATAACTAACTAGCTAGTTAACTTTATGATATTGCTATTTCATACTGTTCCATTGGTTACTAGAAGTAAACCTGTTCTATTTAGTAGATATTCACTCTAAGTTATTAGTAGCTCAACAATTGGTTTGTCTTAGTATTCATACTATAATTATAGATCTCTATTCTATGGGTAAGGGTGATAATTATTGATTGTTAGAGTATGTCAATATTCAGTTTCTATTTGATGCTATCATTGATTCTAATTTTATTACTGTAACCATAATATTCCTGTTACTATTAAATAATTTTCTTGGGATGCCAATATTTGGAATGCCTTGGAGTCATTAAAAATACTGTGGCCTATTCCTAGAGAACTGAGTACTGGGCCACATATGCAACCTCCCATCTCAAGTAAACGGAGATGGTTGGATTTTGGGACAAAAGCAAAGGCCAGTAGTTAGCCCAGAAGGTACAATGAAAGGTAGAAGTTAACTATAAAGGTCTTCATACTAGAAAAAAGCTTTTCAGTATAATCAACTATCAATCCTCAACACAAAAACAAACAAACTAAAAAATAGAAACATGAGAGGACAAGTTAACAAATGCTTCCCAAAACTCCCAACTCCCCCAAAGCTCATCCATGGGGCACTGAAGAAGAGGGAAGCAAAAGCCACACACCAAAATTATTCAAAATGATAAGAGCAGAGACAACAAAACAGATCAATAAGATATTTGGCAGGCTCACATAAAATATAAGTAAACAAATACTGGGCCAAATGAATAAAATGATTAAAAAAACCTACAGAAGACACTAATAAAAAGCTAGGAGTGGGCCAGGGATTTAGTTCAGTGGTTCCGCGCCTGTCTTGCAAGTACAAGTTCAATCCCTGCTATCAAAAAAAAAAAAAAAAAAAAAAAAAAAAAAAAGCTAGGAGAGCTAAGCAAAATGATGTGATACATGAAAGACCAGCATAGTGAAAATTAGAGTTCATAAAAATCCTTCAATACACATACAAGAGATTAAAAATTCTATCAAAAGCATGGGCATAAGCAGTGATCAATGTGAAGATAAGAGTGTCAGGACTAGAAGACAAGGGTGTGGCCAGTGACCAATTAATGAGAAATACCTTAAAAACAAAAAGACATGAAAAATGATCCAATAGCTCCTAGATAATGCAAAAAAGACTAATATGAGATTAACTGGAATTAGCCACAAAAAAAAAAAAATCAGAATACAGCACAAATGGCATTAAAGGCCTGTTAAAGGTAATAGCAGAAAACTCCCCAAATAAGGGAAAATAATTTAACACACAGATAAATAAGGCATAAAGGACTTCAAATAGCCACAATCAGAAAAGAACCTCTCCACAATGCATTTTAGTCAAAATCCAGGAAGTTCAACCCAAGACTATAACCTTAAAAGCAGATAGGGAAAAGAAATGAGTCATTTAACAAAGTAAACCCATTAGAGCAGGCTTGTGAACACAAACCTTAAAGGGCAGTAGAATTCTGAAGTGTTTCAAGCCCTAAAGGAAAACAATTTCCAATCCAGACTGATATATCCTGCAAAACTACCTTTCAAAATTGATAGAGAAGGACCAGGGATTTGGCTCAGTGGTTCTGCTGCCTGCTTTGCAAGTGCAAGGGCCTGAGTTTGATCTCTGGTACCCCCCAAAAAAAAATTGATAGAGAAATAAGATACTTTCATAATAAAAAGCACCTAAAGAAATTCATTACCACCAAGTCAGCACTCCAAAATCTTTTCAAGGATAACCTTGAAAACGACAATGACGCTAAGAATGACAAAAAGTCTAGTAAAATGAATAAACTAGGTAGATGAGTAGTTAAATAGAAGGAAAAGATAGGGAATCAGCCACAAGAAAATAAGACAATGACAGGAATAAGTCATTATCTATCAATAAAAACTCTCAATGTGGTCTCAATTCCCCAATAAAAAGACACAGTTGACCACCAGAATGTTATCAAGAAATAAAATCCAACAGTATGATATATACAGGAAACACATTTACACAAAAAGAAGCTCACAGACTAAAAATCAAACTATAGAAAAAATATTCCATGCAATGAGAACATGAAAAAAAGAAGGCGTAGTTACTCTATATTCAGATGAAGTGGATCTCAAGGCAAAAGTGATCAAAAGAGACAAAGAAGGTCACTACATATTGGTTAAAGAAACAATCCAACAGGAGGACATAACAATAATTAACATATAAGCACCAAATAACAGCACACCCAACTTCATAAAACAAGTATTATTAGATAAAAGACCAACTAAACATCTGTACCCCATCTTATAATAAATAAACAAATCAATTAGATGAAAACACAACAAAGAAATATCAGAGTTGAATAAAATCTTCAAACAAATGAATTTAACAGTTAACTACAGTGTTCCATCCAAAGACAAAATAGACATTCTTCTGAGCAGCACAGGGAACTTTCACCAAAATAGACCATGTACTAGAGAAGAAAGCACGTATAATAAGTAAATGTAAAAGAATTAAAATTATACCATGTGTATTATCAGATCACTGTAAATCTAACTAGAAATCAACAAAAGAAAACACAAAAATTATGCAAACACATGAAAACTATACACTCTTAAATAAACAACGAGTTACAGAAGAAATGCAAGAAAAAATAAGATCATTTCTAGACTTAAACAATAAGCCAGTTAAATATACCAGAACTTTATGGTATATAAGAAGTCTTTAGAGGGAAGTTTATAGCTGTGAATGCTCACATCACAAAAACAGTGAAACTCAAATAAATACCTTAATGATGTATCTCAAGGTCTTAGAAAAACAAGAACAATCCCAACTCAAAGCTAGTCCAATGAAGGAAATTATAGAGACAAGAGCATAAATATTGACACTGAGATAAAAATTTTAAAAAAGGAATCAATGAATCAAAGAGTTGGTCCCATTAATCAATCTAACCAAAAAAAGGAACAACCTAAACCAATGCAATTAGAAATTTTAAAAAAGGAAATGAAAAAAGGTGACATCACAATAGACACTGCTGAAATAAAAAACTTTATTATTAATAACTGTTTCTAAATGAATTTCCAAAACTGAACCAAGAAGGTTTAAAAACCCTGAATAGTCCAATAATGGGCAAAGAAATTGAAGCACTAATAAAAAACCTATCACCAAATGGATTCACTGCTGAATTCTACAAAAACTTCAGGGAAAACGTAATACCAATACGCCTCAGAGGGCTGGGAATTTGACTCAGTGGTTTTGCTGCCCACCTTGCAAGCACAAGGGCCCAAGTTTGATTCCCACTACCAAAATAAAAAACAAACAAAAAAACAAAAAAAACCACCACCGATACGCCTCAAACTCTTTAATGAAACTGAAAGTGAAGGAGTCCCAAAGTCATGCCCAGAAGTTACCATTATCCTGATTCCAAAAACAGACAAGGATCCAACCAAACGAGAACTATAGACCAATCTCTTTAATGAATACAGATGCAAAAATTCTCAACAGGATATTGGCAAACAGAATATAACAAATCATCAAAATGGTCATACATTATGACCAAGTAAGCTGTATCCCAGGGATCCAAGGATGATTCAATATATGCAAATCAATAAACGTAACACATAATAAAATCAGAAGCAAAGGCACAAATCACATGATCATCTCAACAGATACAGAAAAAAACCTTTGACAAAAATCCAACATCCTGTAATCAAACCCATGTAGATATGATCTTACATATTTAGTACAATGCATTACAGAAACTAATAAAGTATTCTCTAAATAATGAAAAAAAGAATAAGACTACAAGAGCAAGAAGCAATTTAAATATGTTCAGGGACCATTTTCATCTTCAGAATTAAGGATTATTTTAATCTTACATCATTTCCTTTTCTCTTTTACTTTCCTTTTTAGTTTTATTTTAGGATTCCCTATTTTTAATGTTCATACAGAGATTTCTTTAACTGAAATACCGAACAGTTTCTTTGGTGTGAAAAACTATAATAGTACACAGGATCCTAATGAGATAATTAATAATGTGATATAGGAAGTAAAGGGCTAAAGGTGTAGGGAAAGTGGGAAGGGTGGGGAGAAGGTAGTAAGGAAGAGGAAAAAAATATGAGAAACTGAAAAAATGGAAATAAAGTGTTTATAAATGGGGAGGGGAGGAGAGGGTGAAGGGAGGGCAGGGACAAGGGGAAAAAATGAGTATCAAGACCTGTTATGTAAAGGTACAGGTTCCCAATGATGAATGTAACTGTATTGTATACCTAGATTGTACCAATAAACTCAATTAAAAAATAAAAATCCAACATCCTTTCATGGTAAAAACACCAAAAAAAAATATGTATAGAAGGACTTTATCTCAACCTGATAAAAGCCATTTATGACAAATCTACTGCTAACACCATATTAAATGTGGAAAAACTCCAAGTTTTTCCTCTAAAATAAAGAACAAGACAAGGACATCCACTATCACTGCTCCTATTTAACACAGTATTCAAAATATTAGCAAGAGCAATGAGGCAAGAAAAATAAATAAAAAGGATATGTGTAGGAAAATAAAAAGTCAAATTATCATTATTTGAAGATGACATGATCCTCTACATAAAAGATAAAAAAAAAACTCCAGCAAAATGACTCATAGAATAACAAAATTCAGTAATGTAGCAGTATACAAAATCAACACACAGAGATCAATAGTGTTCCTGTGCCCTGAAATAATGAACCCACAGGAAAAAAAAAGGGAAAAATATACTATTCGCAATAGCACCAAAAATTAAATACTTAGGTATTAACCTAACTATGGAAGTGAAAGACCTCTACCACAAAAACTACAGTGCTCTGAAGAAGGAAGTCAAAGAGGATATCAGAAAATTGAACGATATCCCCTGTTCCTGGTTAGGTGAAACTAATATAGTAAAAAAGGGCCATACTTTCAAAATTGATGTAGAGATTTAACACAATCCCAATAATACCAACAACATTCTTCACAGAACTGGAAGAAGCAATCTGAAAATTCATACGGAACCAGAAAAGATCCAGAATAGTAAATGTAATGGTGGATAAAAACAGCAAATCAGGATGCATCACAATATTGACCTTGACGTTATATTACAAAGCTATAGTGAAAAAAACTGCATGGTAGTGACACAAAATCAGACATATGGATCAATGGAACAGAATAGAGGATGCAGAAACAACTCTCAGCACATTCAACTATTTGATCTTCAACAAAGGGGCCAAAAACACACACCAGATAAAAGACAGCCTCTTTAATAAATGGTATTGGAAAAACTGACTGACCACATGCAGATTGAATCTCTTACCATATAAACTAAAATAAAATGAATCAAAGAACTAAATGATAAATGAGAAACACTTAACCTGCTGGAAGATAAAATAGATAAAACTCTTGAAGTCATAGCAGCAAGAATCAACAAAAGGGATTATATCAAATTAAAATGTTTCTGCATGGCAAAAGAAGCAACCAATACAGTGAAATGGGGAAAAAAAATTGCCAGCAATTCCTCAGACAGAAAACTAATATCTAGAACATATAAAGAACTCAAAAAATTAGATCTCCCCAGGGCCAGGGATATAGCTCAATGGTGACACCACCTGCCTCGCAAGCACAAGGACCTGAGTTCAATCCCTGGTACAAAAAAAAAAAAAAATTAGATCTCCCCAGAATAAAAGACTCAATTTTAAAAATGGGCAAATGAAATGAACAGACACTTCACAGAAGAAGTCCAAATGGCCAACAAATACATGAAGAAATGTGCAACATCACTGGCCATCAGAGAAATGCAAATTAAAACAATATCAAGATTTCATCTTACCCAAGAAAGAATGGCCATCATCAAGAAATCAAATGATAACAAATGCTGACCAAGCTGTAGAAGGAAAAGAACTCTTCTACATTGCTGGTAGGAACATAAACTAGTTCAACCACTATGGAAAACAATACAGAGATTTCTCAAAAAACTGAAACTGGAAATTCCATTTGACCAGCTATTGTCCTTTTAGATGGCTTCCCAAAAGAGTTAAAGACATCATATTACAGTGATACATGCATACTCATGTTTATAGCAGCACAATTCCTAAAAGCTAAATCCTGGAAATGGTCTATATGTCCATCAACAGATGAGTGGATAAATAAAATGTGGTACTTACACACAGTGAAGTACTACTCTCCCATGAAGAAAGATAAATGAGTCATTTATGGGAAAATGGATATACCTTGAAACCCTAATGTTATATGAAATAAATCATACACACAAGCTTAAATATTGCATAGTTTATCTGATATGAGTAATCCAAATTATAAATAAAGAGCAAAATAAAAGATAATAGGAAGTAGGGAGATAGATCTTTCTCAAATAGGAAGGAATCAAGAGATGGAGGAAGAAGTGAAGGGAGGAGAAGGAGATGAAAAAAGGAATTAAGATGTGTTATTGTCGTGTACCAACTGCACACAAGGAGTATAAACATTATACACTGCAAACACATACTAATAAAAATTTTTTTAAATTATATCACAATAGATTAAACTCTCTGTGCTTCAACTTTCCCAACAGGATAATAATTGCAGCTACCTGGAAGGAATACTATAAGGAATATTATTTTTAATATTATAATATTAAAAACAGATACATTTTGCACTGGACATGTGATTATTAAATAAATTACAAAACTGCGAGCTATTAGAAAACCAAAATCACTAATTTAGGGGACATTTTGTTGTTTTTGTTGTAGTTGTTTTTTAAAACTCTTAAAATATATTCAATCTACTAGAGTGAATCACTTTAGTATCTTCAGAGTTTAAAGCAAATACTACAGCTTTTGAAGAGGACTTTGTTCACATGTATACACACCCACAGACACAAATAAATGTCTACATTTCTTCACCCAACAAAGAAAAATGCAAATCTATTCTAATTTTTATTTTCCTCATGTAATTTCACAGTCATATGTTCAAAGTCACATAGCAGATGAAAGTGAGTGGCACATTTGAAGCTAAAATTCAATTCGTTCGGGTTTGTACTTATGAGTTGTTTGAAATGCATTCTTCCTTTTATATATATTCTATGAAAGGTATTCTTTCTTGGAAAGTAGTTCCGCTTTGGGGAAATGTTTTCTTCCCTTGCTACAGAAATTCTGAAATTTGATGAAAAACAAGCTGCCAAAATTTTAAGATATCAATAATTAAATCCCACGTTTATTCAGTGTAATTTTAGAAATCTTTCATGAACAATTATAATCCGCAGCTAAAGGTCCATGCACATCAAAGTAGACTACGTTTTTAAATTTTTCATTGCTACTCCACATGATGAATAAAATCATTAGGTACTGCAAACAAAATTAAAATAAAAATATAAAATGTTCATGACCTTTCAAAGTACAAAAATAATTTTAAGCAATAATGTAAAAAAGTGTCCTCCTTTGTTTCTGCAAACTCTACCTCCAGTAATTATTTGAAGAGCAGGATATAAAAATATAAGTTTAAAGGGAACAAATAAACAGCAATCAAAGCAGTCAACATTTATTTAGCATTTCTCTGCAGTATGCAATACATTACAATATATCTCCTAAAAGACAAAACAGAGAGAATATACTTTATCCCTGCCCTGAGAAAGCATGCAACCTAAAAAGTTGAGATTATTCAAATGCTTATTTCACATTAATGGCAAACTATTAAACAGAGCGCCCAAATAATAAACAGTATTATACTAACTCAGATGAATCTGCCCACCATTGTGAGAATTTTGAAAACTTCATATTATTATGAGTTTGTTTTTGTTTTGTTATGAGGCTGGGAAGCAGAGGGATGAGGGAGACTATAGCTAGTGGTACACGAGTACAGCTGGATAGGAAGAATCACTTTTAATGTTCTACAGCACAGTGGGATAACTACGATGACAGCAGTTAACTGCACATTTCAAATAAGAAAGAGAGGGCTGGGGATTTAGCTCAGTGGTCCCAGTACCTGCTTCACAAGCACAAGGACCTGAGTTTGATCCCTGGTACCAAAAAAAAAAAAAAAAGAAGAAGAAGAAGAAAGAAAGAGAATTTTGAATATTCCTAACACAATGAAAAGATGAATGCTTAAAGTGATGACTATGCCAATTACTCTAGATATGATCATTATATACTTTATACATGTATTGAAACATCACACAGTACCTCATAAATGTTAATTATATATCAATTAAATAAAAATATTTTAAAATTTATTTTAATCAATGGCTATTTTATACTCAACTCTAATTATACAGACTATTGAACAATCTTTTTATTTTTTTTTCTTTTTCATTGAGTTTATTGGTACATTCTAGGTATACAATACAGTTACATTCATTACTGGGATCTTGTACCTTTACATGACAGGTCTTGGTTCTCATTTTTTCCCCTTGTGCCTGCCCTCCCTTCACCCCCTCCTCCCCTCCCCATTTACACTTTATTTCCATTTTTTCATTTTCTCATATTTTTTTCTTTT
>NW_022900931.1:46479717-46501594 GCF_012274545.1 Fukomys damarensis
TTTTGGTATCAGGGATTGAGCTTGGGTCCCATGCTTGCAAGTCAGGAGCTGGAACAACTGAGCTAAATCCCTGGCCCCCAATGCATGTTTTTTATATTGGCCAGCAATCTGCTATAGGGCCAAAGAACAAACTAAATCCACTAGCAGCACACGAGTAAAACATATTTAACAAGGAGTTTGAGATCAAAAGTTCTGATTGCAAGGATCCAGCATGTCACAGAGAGAACCAATAATAAAATAATAAAATGCATCTACACTCTTCTCAATGAGTAATTCTAGAGAAACAATAACTAACATTTTTGGCTACACTATTTTTTAAGACATAGCAAAGATACTTGTTTTTAATAATTACGTTTATTGGTACATTTTACGTATACATAAAGATCACATTCATCATAGGGAATCTGTACCTGTACATGATATATCTTGATTCTTTTTTTTTCTATTCCCCTACCCTCCCTTCAATCCCTGTTCCCCTCCTATTTACAAAAGCTGTATTTCCATTTTTTCCTTCTTTTCTCATGTTTTTCCTTTCCCTTCCATCCTTTCTTTTCCAACATGCTGGAAATTTCAGACATTAAAAAAAGACAAAGCAGAAATTTTCAAGGTTGATTTACTCTATTCCTTGGTTTGAAATTAGAAGCTGTATTATACTCTCTTAGACCATTAAATTATCTTTAGCACTATGAAAGCATAACTTGATGAAGTATTAATCTACAAGCATGTAATTTTAACAAACAGTACAGTTTTGAAGTTATATAGTAACTCCATCAAAACTGTATAGTAGATTTGGCAACAAAACATGGTTGGTTTGGAGGGTTAGAATAATGTGTTATTTACATAATTTGTAACCTTGCTAAAAGCACCAGACATAAACAAGAAAGCACCAGAATGCAAACAAAAAAAATTACATCATTATTCAATAAATTTAATCACTCATTAAATTAGAATACCTGTTATTGCCCTATTTCTAATGTCTACCATATCGTGTCATTAGATAAGCTACTGAAGCTCTCTTCCCCTCCATTTTTTAATCCATAAAACAGGACTAGGAAAGGAGAGGGTAGAGAGGGTGAAGGGAGGGCAGAGGTATGTGGAAAAAATGGGAACCAAGACCTGTCATGTAAAGGTACAAGATCCCAGTGATAAATGTAACTGTACCATACACTTAAAAAGTACCAATAAACTCAATGAAAAAATAATAGGACTAGGAATACTTACATAATTATGTGTAATGACTTAAGGAGATTATGTATGGGAAGGATCTTTGTAGATAACAAAATCTATATACATTAAAGGTATTGATATTTGTATATAATAAAATAAAACAGAAAAAGAATATATAATATGCTGACATAAGTAAACCTAGGTTAAGAGGACACTTGGAAAACTACTATATTTTTTAAAATGTGCTTTAGACCTAAATGAGAGTATACTGTAGAGAAAGTTATAAATTAACTAGAAAAAAGTCCTTATAAAAGAAGTTAAAAAAAAAACTCTGAGATAATACTTTTTAAAATAATCCAAGTATCTTTCCCAATTCATTTATTCACATTTTTTAAAGCTAGAATTTGGCTGAAAGTTCACGAAACTGGAGATTTTAAAAATAGACAAACTCCAAGATCCATGTGTGTGTTCAAGTCGTAAAGTATCAGAAACAAAAGGAGCTGTATCTTTTTGAAGCAATCTTTATAAATTAATTTCTGTTGATTACTACAGAAATGCCTCTTACCTCTGAAGACTTTTATGTAGATAACGTGTATAAAAATTATTGTGTGGGGCCAGGGATTTAGCTCAGTGGTTCGGTGGCCTGCTTTGCAAGTGCAAGGACCCGAGTTCAATCCCCGGTACCAAAAAAAAAAAATTATTCATTGTGTGCAAATAATTTGTATATTTATGTATATAAACTAAAAAATAAGTTTCTAAGCTTTATATTACATCTATTTAGAAAATATAACATCCTTCGTGTCTTAGGCATTCTTGTAGTATATTTTTCTATTTTGTGAAAATTCTTCTGGCCAGCAATGGGAACTGACCTTTTGTAAAGATTTTGAAAAAATAACATCACAAGTCAACTTTTTTGCATAAATCAAGAGTATTTCCCATAATCTGTGCAAAGTTTCAAGATTCTGAGTCATGTTGCTTGAATGTGTCCAACCACTAGACACGATCCCTTCTCCAAGGGGGAAAAAGCAGTTAGGTGTAACAATCTATTCCAAAATGCTTCTCCCAAGTATTAAAAAATGAGACTAAGAGTACCTCGAAATTCTAACAATTGACATTAAAAAAAGGTTGTTAAACACTTCACCCAAATGATTTCTTCAGTTCTAAAGCTTAGATTCAAAGACAAGAAATAAAGCTGGTGCATCTCTGGCTAGAACAACCTAAATGACAAAAAACAGGTAGGTCACTGCTAACTAAATTTCCTGCTGGATTCAGCACTACTTATGTCACTTCCTGGATCAGTGTAATAGATTCAAATGTCTTTAAGCAAAACAATGTAAACATACCCTTTATTGATCATGAAAAATCAAGAACTTCCATCTCTGTGACCTCTTGCAATAAAACATAATTAAAGTGGTTCTGTTCTTAATAAGCACTGTGTGGCAGGCATTTTGCTGAGTGTCAAAGGTGATAATAAGAAAGCATCTGAGGGCTGGGGATTTAGCTCACTGGCACTGTGTCTGCCTGGCAAGTGCAAGGTCCTGAGTTCAATCTCCAGTACCAAAAAAGAAAAAGAAAAGAGAGCATCTGATACTTTCTACCTTTAAAAGGTTTGTAATATAGATTAGACGATCCTTTTAGAACAATGAGGAAACAACATACGAAAGAACTTTTAAAAATAACATAAGAAGTAGTGTGATATAATATTTATGAAGGTTCAAGGTCCCATCACAAGCAATTTCTCACAAGAGTAGCCCAGGCCTTCCTTTTGTGTAAGCTGCTGGATGGGCTGGGGATCATGAGCCAAGACTGCCACAGCAGTTCTAGTACAAGATAACGACCAGCTGTCCACCTAGATCCTTTTTCTGTTTGGAGAGTTTTAATCAGCAATGTGTGAAAAAGACTACAGTGGATCACTGGAGCTGCTGCGGAATCAGGAATGGCGTTATTACTTCAACTATGAGGACCAGTGTACATTCCTGTCTATAGAGCACAAGCACACAGGGATGCTTCTTCAATTCCCATATCTTATGGTGGAGTTTCTATTACTGACGGCTATCCCTCAATCTGCAGTACATATACAGTATGCTAGTCAATATTTTATGTGACCAAAAAGGAGTGAAATACCCAGATGTGGTACTATATCTCAAATACATAAAATACATGGAAAGAAAGGGAGAGAGAAACATATCTGAATCAGGAATATAACTGTAGCTCAGGTTTTCCTCTTACATTGTATACAACATATTGGAAACAGATAAAGAGACACTTTAAAGTGTTGAGTTTTGAGTTGAGGAACAGTCACTGAAAATAAAAAAATACTACAAAATAATTATAATAGGTATTCTAAAAGTAGGCATCTATCTTAAAAAAGAAATATTAAAAAAATAAAAATAAAAAAGAAATATTAAATGTGTGGAGATAATATGGCTATGACATTCATAGCCAAACAAAGAAAATAACTTGTTTTTAATGGGAAACTGCCTCAAAATTTTAAAATCCTTTCTCTAAATATTACCAAATGAGAAAGAAGCTACTAAGAATGGTATTTCAGTGTTTTTTTGAGTAACAGGTATACTAATATTTCCCCACCAGCCTTCTCAATGTTTTCCTCTCTCTCTCTTTGGAATCAGTTTCTTCCCTAATTTTACTTGAGATTTCCTGTGTTATTTGTTTCTGTCCATGCTCTTAGATTCACTTTATTATATTCTTTTACCTCTCACTCACCAAATAGGGTCATATAAATGCATGAAGAGGACCCAAACATGAAATTTAATTAGATTTATTTCTTACTCATATATCAATTATAACACATTCAAAATGACTTGGAAGTTTGAAAAAAAAAAGTTATTCTCCATTCCCTACCATACAAATCATGCTAAAATGAACACCTAGAACTTAATGAAGAGATAGTAAATGATTGTGCTGAAGTTAAAAACTCTTAACAGAAAGTTAAAAGAACAAAAAACCTTTTGAGCTTTTGTCAGGATTTCTGGAATCATAAGCATTCTTTCTTGCTGACCTATAATGGGAACTCAGTAGTCATCCAACAGTACATCTACTTTAGAGAAAATAATGTCAGCAGCTCAAATGTAATGAGTTTTCAAGAGTGCAGGAATGTGTGCTAAAAAAGAGTAAGTCTGAGACACAGTTGGTTTATTAAATAATTATACACTGAACATCAATGGATTTTTCCATTTTCAGGTATTAAAATATTTTATTAAATGTATGCTCAATTATAAAAGAAAATAATGTGATTTGCTTATTGAGAGCTCTTTTATATATATATATGGCTCATGCTAAACTGAAACTTGGGGTTTCAAAAGTTATATATTTCTGAATTTCCAATGCAATAACTTTGATCAATGAAATTAAGAACCTCATTGAGAGAAGAATTCTACATTCTCCTGCACAAGAAAAGATACTTTCTTTTTGATGAAACTGTTAGGAGAGTATTTAACGTTGGAACACAGAAGAAAAGACCAAGCATGAGACTGAGCATGAGGTAATTCATTACTTCTTTCATTTTCATTTTAGTGAGAGAGCAGAAAGAACAATCCATGTATTTAAAAACCAAATTCCTGTCGCATGACATAGTTAATAATCACTGCAATAAAATTAGCTTCCTTTTTCCCTACTGTTAAAACATGAAAACGGATGTTGTCTAGTAACTACTACTATTTAATTAAGTTCAGGTTTATCCTTACCCTTCCTTGATATACAATGTCAAAAAGTGATAAATCAATAATTAGGAAATGAAAGATGCAAATAGACTGTGGGAGGGGGAGACAGAGAGAGAAAGAGAGAGAGAGAGAGAGAGAGAGAGAGAGAGAGAGAGAGAGAGAGAGAAACACACACACACTCTTAACAGTCTGCCTGAACACCGAAGGGTAGGAAGGGGAATCAGTACATTTCCAGTGGCATTTTTCACAGTGAATTGATGAGAAATAGTTTTTTAGAAATGCAATTCATATTCTTTTTAAAAAGAATACTTTTCATCTTCTTTATAAAAATATAGTTTCTTTAAAGGTAGGATTATTTTCTTTATGAAAAAAATACTTGTTCTCTTTCCAGAAAAACATTACTAATCATGACTTAAATCCATGACTTGACAATTGCTACTTCTAATATATATTATACTGTTTTGATCAAATAATAAAGCAGCCTGAACTATTTTAAAAAGAAAAACTATTTCGCTATTTTAGTGTTCAAAAATATTCTTATGCATTAACTTCTATAACATATATTTAAACATGTTTGTTTTAACAGGCATCAGGTCTCTGCATAGTACTGAGCCCCATTTTTGTTTGTTTGTCTGTTTTTAAATACGGTCATGCTATCTAGTTCAGGTTGGCCTTGAACTCATTAGGTAGCCCAGGCTGGCCTCAAATGTATGGTGATTCTCCTGTCTCAGCCTCCTGAGTGCTGAAATTAAAGGCGTGCACCACCGCACCTAGCTGGAATCCCATTTTTTAAAGTTTACACCCCCACACACACTTTAAACACCTCAGTTTATTCCACACACTTCCACACACACACACACACACACACACACACACACACACACTTTAAACTTTACAAGAGTAAAGCAAATACTTAATTCTCATTAGACAAGTTGAAGCTTTGCCAAAACCCTGTTCTCAGCTGCCCCCTTGCTGCTAGAAAGGAACTTTGAGGTTGGTGTGGTACAGAAACATACCGACTGTCTCAGAAAAAAGGTGAGTACATCATTGCCTTTTTTCTTTTACTTTCCTTTTTAGTTTTATTTTAGGATTCCCTATTTTTAATGTTCATACAGAGATTTCTTTAACTGAAATACCGAATAGTTTCTTTGGTGTGAAAAACTATAATAGTACACAGGATCCTAATGAGATAATTAATAATGTGATATAGGAAGTAAAGGGCTAAAGGTGTAGTAGGGAAAGTGGGAAGGGTGGGGAGAAGGTAATAAGGGAGAGGAAAAAAATATGAGAAACTGAAAAAATGGAAATAAAGTGTTTGTAAATGGGGAGGGGAGGAGGGAGTGAAGGGAGGGCAGGGACAAGGGGAAAAAATGAGAATCAAGACCTATTATGTAAAGGTACAGAATCCCAATGATGAATGTAACTGTATTGTATACCTAGATTGTACTAATAAACTCAATAAAAAGAAAAAAAAAAGGTGAGTACAAAGACTTTCTCAAAAGGCAGAGATGCCATGGCTAAAGTATTCCAAATTTTCTACCATATTTGATTAATAAGTGAAAAAATAGAAACATTCAAATGCCAAAGTTTTCTGGTTGTAAAATCCTAATCTATCACACATATTTATAATTTAGGAAAGGAAGTAAGTAATTAACTGAGAATTTCAGTGATAATAAGTGGCACTAGTAATCAAAGAAGGAGTTACTTATTCTATTGTTAGTGTATGCTTAATTTCTTTCCTTTTTTTTTTTGGTACCAGGGATCGAACTCAGGCCCTTGTGCTTGCGAGGCAGGCTGCGGAACCACTGAGCCAAATCTCGGCCCTAGTGTATGCTTATTTCTAATCACATACCCCCACACACACTTTTTTTTTAAAGATACAAGCCACTGAGGAATTCTAACTCATTTATGTGTTCCTGGTTTAATATACACAACTGTAACAGAAATACTCACATGGCAATTTTATGAATAACACACTGTCATTTCATAGGAAAAGAAGATGGAATGTAAATAGCTATGTATTTTTCCACTTAGTCTAACACTTGTAACAATCAAAAGTGCTAGTATAGCCGGGCATGGTGATGCATGCCTATAATTCCAGCACTCAGGAGGGTGAGGCAGGAGGATCGCTGCAAGTTCAAGTCCAGCCTGGGCTACATAGTGAGCTCCAGGTCAGTCTCAACTACATAGTGAGACAGGTCTCAAAAAACCAAAAGTGCTAGTAGAAACATTTACATGTGCATGACATAACTGGCATTCTTCACTAACAAAGGTAAATGTCTGAGGAAGAAGAGAGGAAAGAATAAAAAATCTTAGCAAGATAAATGTCAACATTCTACATTAACATATTAATTAGCCCATGATTCATCTTAAATTTACATTTCAGAAGTCTCAGTAACAAAGTGGGAATTGGTTTTTGTAGAAAGCTTAAATTGGAAATTTTGATATTTTGCTTTTTGTCTGGTCATAAAGAATATGGATACAGAAATGACAAAAACTAAAAATCAATACATAGTTTATATTTTCTAAATATAAAGTCATAGCCTGACATCATTCCATGTTCACAGTTATAATGCCGAGCAGCTCAAAGTCAAGCACATAATTCAACACTTAAACTGTTTTAGTTGCTTAGTGTATTTCATGTTGCTTCCTATCGCTCACATCTTTGTATCTTCTACAGCACTTAGCTCAATGTCTTGTACACATCAGGCCCTGAAAAATATTTATTCTTTCAAAATAAACTTACCCTTCGAAATGACACAACGTAAAATGTGTCTCCCCTTCGGCGAATAGCTTCAAAGAAATCTTGATAACTTCTGGGTGAAGCATAATATACTTGTAACTCATTCCCTGAGTTCCTACTAAGGAAAGAAAAAGAAAGTGTCATTTATAACTAAAAAAGTTTTAACTCCCCCAAAATTCTTCTCATTCTAACGTTATGTTTAAATTCTAAAATCTCTTTCTACCAACAATTTGGCAATAATCTTTATTTTTAAATTCATTTAATTATTTCTTTGACACATAAAAATTATATATATTTATGGGGTACCATATGATGTTTCAACACAAGTATATATTGTGCAATGTTTAACTCAGAGTAAGCATGCTAATCTACTCAAACATTTATAATTTATTTATAGCAAAAATATTCAAAATATGTAGTACCTTATCATTATGTACAATGACCCTATTGTGCAAGGGAACATTCGAACTCACTTCTATCCAACTGTAACTTAGAAGCTACTGATAATCTTTCCCCACCATTCCCTCCCCACTACTCTCCCCAGCCCTTGATAACCATTATTCTACTCTCTCTACAAGATCAACTCTTTTAGATCCCACATATGAAGGAGATCATGTGGCATTTGTCTTTTTGTGCCTGATATATATTCTCCAGCTCCAGTCCTGACACAAAGGACAGGATTTCACCTTTTTATGGTTGAATAATATTCTATTGTGTGTGACACACACACACTTTCTTCATCCAGTCATTGGGATGGATGTTTAGTTTCCATTCCCTGACTACTTACTGTAAATAGAGATTCAATAAAGATGCAAGTACAGATGTCTTGCAGTAATTTTTTAAATAACATTTTAGCCCAAGATCAAAGACATTTATAAGATTCAATTTGTTAAAACCAGAATTCCCATTTCTGAATCAAGGTTGGTCAAGTACACTGAAAAACATGTACAGTAATTACAAAACAAAATTCCTGCATAAGTTTATATGTTCATAATAAAAACTAAGTCTGAGGAAAATTTATTTTTTACCTTTCTGTGCAATATGTGAAGGTGAGGTTGCCTATAAGGATGTGTGAAAGGTGGAAAAAGCTTAGCGGTTGCAAACTGGCTTTGAATTTTTGTTCCACTCCTCGAGGAGGTATTCTTAGGGACAGTAACCTCTCTGAGGAAACTCAGTTTCCTCCTCAACAAGGTGTAACTATATAAGCCTTGCAGAATTGTTTATTGGGGTCAGAGATATCATATGTGAAAAGTTATCACTCCACAACTGTTAGCAAATGATATGAAAAAAGCCATGTAGATGCCTTCATAAATTAAAAACTAAAATTATAGCACCTCAAACTATATCACTCCTTAAAACACTCAAGTGATACAAATATACTCCTTAAATTTTTCATGTTAGTTTTAAGCACAATAAACTAACATCCAGAAGAATTAAAACCATCATATTTCATTTTTCTCCAAAAATAAAATGTTTATGTATCAAACATTATTTACTTAAAAGATGAACAAGATCAGCCTTAAAGGAAATCATAAATATGTCACAAAAACTTTCCTTTGAAGTAATCCCATTTGCTCACTAAGCCATTTCTAATTATAATGTTTTGGATATATAATCAGTTATTATTTGTGGCAGTTGTGTTCCACACACATTTGTGCATGCTTGCAAATGACCACAAATATTGAAAGCATTTATCTTAGGGTTATAAACACATTTTAGCAAGCAGACAGATTAGCAGATACAGGATCTTGGGCTGGGGATTTAGCTCAGTGATTCTGCCACCTGCTTTGCAAGCTCAAGGACTTGAGTTGGATCCCCGGAACCAAAAAACAAAAGCAAAAACAAAAGCAATCCCAGGAATAGCAGATACCAAATCTAAGAATAAGATTTGGGTCTGTGAATGAGGACTGACTGTAAACCACTAAAAACATTTTTAACTAATGACCAAACACAATCCCATCATAATCATGCTGAAAAAACTGATAAATATATTTTAAAATTATATTTATAGTAATTGAATTCTGGTTAGTACAGAATTGCTAGTTATTGCATAAATATATTTAAATTGCCTATTTCAACAGGATAATACAACCTCAGAATTTTAAACTTTCATGATTACCAATGTGCTGCTCATTGCCATTGAATTCTCAATTAATAAGGTAATGAATAAAATAGCTTTCAATTTACAGTTTTACACACACATATATTTTTCTCAGTGGCCAGAACACTGTCTAGCACAAAGTAGGCTCTCAGTAAATACTAAGTTAATATTAAATAGTTAACTGTAAGTCTGCAGTAGAGAACCTGAGACTCCCCACTTTCATTTTCAAGATACAGTTCTCAGTACTGCTACTTGTCATTTACCATTGAAAGTGCACTTAATACGTGTCAAGGACCATTCTAAGTGTTTCAATATATGGTCTAAGTCTATGCCGCCAGAACTGTCGATAACCAAATTTCAATTACATTACCCTCCTTGAACCACAGAACAAGTTACATGGCACAGTAGTGATCTGAGTTCTGATAAACTTTAGAGCTAACCTCTTACTCATAACCCTGTTAGTACCTCCCTCATCATCTTTCCTTTTACTCGGATATGTCTTATGAAGACATCTTTCAAGTAGTATTTTGCAGTAAAAAATAAATTTTAAGTCAAACAGCTAGGGTCTGAATACTGGTTCTGCTGTTTGGGTCTATGACTGAAAATTACATCAGATTAATGATTTTCCCAGTTTTTCCAAATACATAACCTTCAAATTATTATATGAATTTAAAGATAAACTCCATATAAAGCACCCAGCAAAACATCTGGCAGAAAACAAAACAACAACAAAAAGTATTCCTCTCTCCTACACTTAGAAAATAGATACAAATCAAGGAAAAGACAGCTAAGCTTATTTAAGATTTTCAGCAAAATTATGACTGAATAGCATTGACTATGTATTCAAAATTGCATAGTGTTCAAAATTAGCATATGTTAGGTGAAGTAACATAAAAGACATAGGTAAGGAAAAGGGAAGCATGAGTTTCAACTTTACTAGAATATATGCCATTTTAAAATCTGTGGCTAAGAGCTTCTACAGTTTCTTACCTGATACTAGTGGTTTCTGTGTACTGAACAGCCATCAGCTGAGAATTGGAGCTCTGTTCCAGGGCACCCTAGAAAAGGAAAGGAAAGCTTAATACCATATCATAAAAGTATATGAAGATCTTCTTATACTAAATCATTTGCTATTTTCATTTATTAAGCTTTTATTAAAGTATTCATATTATTTTTCATGGATATTGTGACATATTAAGTTCATGTAATTTAACTCCAACACAGAAATTAGAACTCTAAGTCAAACCCTGGGTTTAGAAATGTGTCTTATGGAGATTAAAATATTTAAGGCACTTTCTATAGTCTAAAGACAGAACAAAAGTTTAGTCTAAGAACTACAGGCCCTTTTTTTTGGTACTGTTTGAACTCATGGCCTTGTGCTTGTGAGGCAGGCACGATGTCACTGAGCTAAATCCTTGGCCCCTGAGAACTATAAGCTTTTTGACCACACTTATAAGAATTACTGGATAGGGCCGGGGATTTATCTCAGTGGTTCCACCACCTGCCTCACAAGATAAAGGTCCTGAATTCGATCCCCAGTACCAAAAAAAAAAAGAATTACTGGATATATAACATGTGTGTCTAAAATAATTGTTACTAGTAACAAGTTCCTAAGAAGTATTAAAGGTCTAAAATGAAAACTAGATCCCCATTATTTACTGAATTGAATGAATACACCTGTATCTTCATACCTAAATACACCTATGGACTAAATCTCATTAAACAGATCTCATCAATGACTCTTTTGGCAAGAAAACAATTCAGTCTGGAACCAGCACTGGTTCACACATACTATACCGCTTCTCTTCATATGGCATCTGCTCTGCACTGTAACATTTTACATTCCATGGCAGTTTTATAAGCTGATCTTCAGAAGAGCATCAAAATTCAAGGCCATATTACTATTATTACATTACAAAGTGACCTGACTGTTTTCCAATCAAACAGTGCCTTAAATAATTGTTTAATCATAAGACATCTGGCATTTGGTCATTATTGTGTCCACTTATCCATCTTTTAGCAATCAAAGCACCTGTGCATATTACATGCAGGGGGATTACAAAAGTAAATAACTGATTACCTTCAAGAAGCTCAGTTTTTAACTGGTAAAGCAAATATATATAAAAACAATACAACATGATAAATGCTAAAAGAAAAGAATATACAAAAAGTTTAAGGGAGAAAAAGAAAGAATTTTATTTGGTGAATGGAACCAACATGAAAAGACTGACTATAGGGCTTCCAACTTTTAGCTCTAACAAACCAAAGGTTCTGTTTTATGAAAATCAAATGTGGTTCTTGCACACAGTAAATAATAATGCTCATTAATCATGCTTAATAAATAAAAATGGAAAACATCCAAAGAAAAAGAGAAACAAATAAAATACTGTACTTACTGACATAGCTATTAAGCAAATAGAAAATAAGACCAAAATTGAATTATATCTCATTGATAAATAAAAATATAAAGTTTAAAGTGAATAGGTGAAATCACTGATGAATTTTAAATGATTTCTGCTACTTTGGCACAGAAGAAATAAACACAGAAGTGTGAAAGAAGCCTGATTTCTTTGCTTACTCTCAGAAATGACTGGGTAGGCTTTAAAGAAAACTGACAGATACATCAGGCAAAAAGAAATTACTTAAGATTTACACAAATTAATAAAGGAAACTTCAAAAAACTGGCTTTTCATTTTTAGCTACCCAGAATTACTGAAAGGTAAAAATTAGCAAATATATGAGGTAAGCATTTATACAAAAAGAAAGATATTAAAATCTCTGATTATGTTGTGATTTGTCTACTTTTCCCTTCACTTGTTATTTTTTTGTTTTGTTTTGCGTATTTCAAATCTTTGTTATTAGGAATTACTATGTCTTTTCATTAATGATATTTTTATAATGAAATTTCTTTCCTTGTCTGTTACAATAACCCTTATTTTTTAAAAAATTTCCAGTACTGGGGATCAAACTCAGGACCTTGTGCTTGTGAGGCAGGCACAGCGCCACTGAGCTACATCCCTGGCTATTATAATAACCTTCATTTGGAAGTCTACTTTATGTGATTAATACGATCAGTCAGTTTTCTAATGCTTATACTTGCATAGTGTATACATTTTTATCCTTTTATTTTCTGTATCTTTATATTTAAAATGTTATTTCTTAAAAACTAAAAGTGTAGGTTCAAATTGAATAACTGATAATGTGAAATAGGGAGAAAAGGGCTAATGAAGTAGGGGAAGGGAGGAGAGTAAGGGAAAGGAAAGAAGGGAAAAGAAAAAATATGAGAAAAGGAAAAAATGGAAACAAAATCTTTGTAAATAGGAAAGGGTAGAGAGGGTGAAGGGAGGGCAGGGGTATGGGAAAAAAAGAAGAACCAAGATCTGTCATGTAAAGGTACAAGATCCCAATGATGAATGTGACTGTACTGTACACCTAAAACCAATAAACTTAATGAAAAAAATAAGTTATTTCTTATAGTTTGAATGTTCCTTTTTTAAAAATCTACTTTAACAGCCTCTACCTTTTAATTGATATTTTATCCCATTGGATATAATTACTAATCTACTTGTTACACATATACAGATATAGATATAGATATAGATAGATATAGATAAAGATATTTGGGGGGGTACCAGGATTGAACTCAGGACGTTGCGACTGCCAGGCAGACATGGAGTCACTGAGCTGCATCCCCCCCAGGACATTTCTATTTATTCTACTTGTTCTTTGTTTCTCTTTTCCTGCCCCCCTCTGTTTTTTAGCTACTGTTTTTGTGTTCTATTTTTCTTGTGTTGGCTTTTTTAGCTGTACAGTGCCCCCCCACCACCAACATGCATGGCTTTACTGACCATGGTTTCAGTTACTCATAGTCAGCTGTGTCCCAGAAACACCAAATGGAAAATTCCAGAAATACCTAATTCATAAAGTTTAAATTGTGTGCTGTCCTGAGCAGTCCAGTGAAACTTCTAACCATCCTGATGCATCCTGCTTGGGACATGAATCATATCCTTGTCTAGCATATCCACACCGTGAACACTGCTTGCCTGTCACCACTTAGTGACCACTTCAGCTGTCATAGTAATGCAGTACTTGCATTCAGGTAGCCCTCATTTGACTTAATAAGGGCCCGATGCAAAAGTAGTGATGTTAGCAGTTTTGTTACAGTATACGGTTGTAACTGTTCTGTTATTACTAGGTACTGTTGTTAATCTCTTGTTGTGCCTAGTTCATAAGTTAACCTTTATCTGGAATATGGTACCATCCACTGCAAGTTAATCACAAGGTACCTTGAAATATTACTTGAATAATATAAGAACTTAGCAGTATATTTCTTCTCATTTCTTCCTCCCTTTGTGTTCTTCTATTTAATCTTTAAACTCTACAACCAATTGCTTTTTTTAAACTTTAAAAATATGAGACTTTGAAAGGAATATATACAAACATAATATATAGATTTTTTTAAAAGGTCTGTCACTTTTACCTAGAGCATTCCATGATGCCCTCCCTCACTAATCTGCTGGTCTTTCTCTGATAACCCGGGGTTCAACCCAGTATCATTTTTCTTAGTCTAAAAACTTTTGAATTTTCGTATAGTTCAGGTCCTCTGGAAAATAATTCTCTTAGCTTTACCTTTATTTTGCCTTCATTTTGCATGATATTGCCACTAATTTGAGATTTTACTTTGTCTAATAACTCACAATTTAGGAAGAGGGTAAAATTATGAAAGAGGACAAGTCAAATCAAAATTTACTTAGAAACAAAAGAAATTTCAAAGAAGTGTCAAATCACCAAATTGAGACTCTTAGATTCTTTTAGCATTTAAAGAAGTAACCTTTGGTGGTGGGGGGTGGGAAGAAGGTTACAAAGAAAACAGAGAGGAGAGTAGCCACAGGCTCTCTACACTAAGAATAAAAGAAATTCTTACATGTTTAAAATCAAAAACAGCATAAGCAGAAGGATCCCGGTAAAAACACTGGACCCTTGGGGCCAGGGATTTAGCTCAGCGGCTCTGCACCTGCCTTGCAAGCACAAGGTCCTCAGTTCAATCCCCCCACCCCCCAAAAAAACAAAACTTGACTCTTCACTTGGACCTGCAAATGTCCAACAAGTAACTCAAAGCAGGATAAAAACGTGGCACCTCTGCCTCCATTCTGTATCAGTCTCCTTTACTTTGAGTTACTCTCTCTGACAGCCACCTTGGATTCCGGGAACATCAGTTCTGATCTACAAATATGGTAACAAATACCCTCCTAGACCACAGCAACTTTCTTATGACAACCAACATGGCCCTGACTGACCAATCCTGATATAATGATCAGCCAGAACACTTCTGACAAAGACTGTTTGACTACCCATACTTCTGTTCCCCTCGTCTATAAATCTGGGAGCTTATGCCAGAAGTGTTGAAGACAGGGCAAAAGAAGCAAGGCCTCTTGTCTTCCCAGTATAGCTATAATGATTAAAGGTCTTCCCTCTCCTCACTACTGTTCATGTTTGTGCTGGCATCTTGAAGCAAGTGGCATAACCCAGTCTGTTAGGATCCTTCAAGTTGTTACTGCTGCCCCAAAATTCTGGTAATAATTTTTGTCTCTTCTCTAACTAACCAAGAACTTTTTTACTTGGACAAATACAGATGCATCCTGTTCCTTTTTTGGTAAAAGCTAAGACTTTTACATTTCTGACCATTATCCAAGCTCCCTACAGAAAGCTGAGATTTTCTGATTTGTGACCATTATTCAAGTTCCCAAAAGAACAGAAAGAGATAAGACTTTTGATTGAACTATAAATCTTATATAAATGAAGTCTATGAAGTTAAAAAAATTTTTTCCTTGTATTAGAATTCCTTCAAATTAAAAAATTACCCCATCCACAGTAATTGCTCTATTCTTTAATTCAATCAATATGAAAGAATAGCATGACAAATTATATCCAAAAAAAGCAAAAAAAAAAAATCCTCATTTAAGTTAAGAATTTTAATCTAATTTTTCACACAGAGCATTATAGCAGCTGTGTGGGATTATCTACTGGCAATGACTAGTCTGGCCTCCTGTGTCCTTCTCCTATGTTGTAAAAGATGGAAACATGAAAACTATACTACCTGAAGTCTTTTGTCACCAGGGTGGGGTTCTGGATATAATTTAGATTTTGCCAGTAAGATGTGCTTGCACTGGATGGGCATGGTGGTGCATGCCTACAATTCCAGCACTTTGCGAGGCTGAGGCAGGAGGATCAAGTATGAGCCCAGTATGGGCAACTTAGTAAGACTCTGTCTAAAACTAAAACAGATTTTTAAAGGGCTGGGTATGAAGGCTCTGGGTTCAATCCCTAGTAACCCCTCCCCCCACAAAATACTAGCAATGTGCTTGCTCCAGATTCAGAAAGTAGATGGGAGAGAGTCCATCTTGCCTCTGGCTATCATGGTAAATGACGTGTAAGATTTGGCAGACTAAAGTTTTTGCAGTTTGACTCTGCATTCCAATGCTAGTAAAATTCCATAATGGTAAAAGTTCATGCCTCTAGATATGTTTTTAACATATTTTTGAGCATATCACACGTTGCTTCCAATTAGTCAACAAATGATCAAATAATTAAGATATTTCCACTAGCATATAAACGTGCAAATCTAGCGAAATATATTCCACCCCAAAATAAAGCTTGTTTCTTGATTTCTGGAGCTACTCTTATTTCTCTATTGGCATTTATAGGAATTATCCTGAATAATTTTCCCCACTTTCTCATCTCTTATTACTAGCCAAATATACTTCAAGTAGACTTGTCATCACAACTACAAGGAGACAACTTTCATCGAAGTTACCAAGTTCTAATGAACTACAAGCTCAGTGTTCATCACTTGGTCATCATCCATCAATATCCCTCAGCCTGCAGTTAATCATATCTTCCTTCTTTAAAAAAAACTCTTTGGGACCAGGGATTTAGCTCAGTGGTTCTGCTGCCTGCCTCGCAAGCACAAAGACCTCAGTTCAATGCCCGGTACCAAAACAAAAAAAACAAAAAAAACTTCGCTTGGGCTCTGGAGCATCACAGTTTTGGCTGTCACACTGGCCTGCTACACATCTTCCTTCTCAAGTGGTGCTCCTCTTTAGCCTCTAATGCTGGAGTAGGCCCAAGACTCACTACCTCACTCTCCTTCCTTTCCTTTTTGGTTTCTCACTAGAAAATTTCACCCCCAAATGAAACTTACAGTTTCAACCTCTTTACTAACTCCAGACCTAGATACCTGATTGTCCACTAGATTTCTCCTCTTGAGTGTCTAATTTACCTATCAAATTCAACATATCTAAAATTCTTAACTCCTGTGTCCAACTCTTCCTTTCCCAATCTTGGTCTCAGTAAATAGCATCACTATTCATCCAGTAGTTAAGGTATAGGAATTACCATTAATTCCATTTATTTCTCAGAAACAATTTCAAATAGCTCTACTTTCAAACTATATTTGGCATCCTCAGTTTTACATCTATCACATTAGTATGGGTTCCAAAAGATCTCCCACCTAGACTACTGAAATGGCTTCTTAACTGGACACCCTACTCGTTCTACTCCTCCCTGCCATGGTCTACTCTCTGTGGCAGCTAGAATGATTTTTAAAAATACCAATCAGGAGTTGGAGGATGTAGCTCAATGGGAGAGCACTTGCCTAGCATGTATGAAGTAACGTCTGTGTCTGTGTGTGTCTGTGTGTGTGTGTGTGTGTGTGTGTGTGTGAATCAGATCAAGCCACTTATCTGGTCAAACTTTTCAACGGTGCTCCCTCATGCCTAGGGTACAAGCTGATGAAGTTTTCAATGATCTCACTTTTGCAGCCTCTCTAATCTCATTTCCTACCATGCTCCCCTCAGTCACTATATTCCACTCTTGCTCATCTTCTTAAGCCTCCTCCACATGCAAACTATTCCCTCTTGTTCTCTTTGTCTGCAAGCACTTCTCCATATTTCCCCTATATCACTACACTATTTTCTGTCATTCTCTGCCTATGACAAAAGCAGTGCCCTCACCAAACCTTTTTTCTTGTGTATACAGAAGAACTACCTATTCCAGTCTCCCTTGCATTACACTAGAAAAAGTGATAGTTTCATCCAAAAAAGTCTCTCTCTTCCCCAACACCTAAAGCCAGAGGCAAAAGCTTAAATTGCTGGAGCTACATAGTAGAAGGAACATGAATCCCTAAGACATTGCTTGGAAGGAAGGCAGCTTAGAGAGCTTCCTTATATAAGAAACATCTTTTATTCCATTAAGCTATAGATATTTTGAGGCTGTTCTAACAGCCAGCACTATTTACAGTACCTGGAGCTTCAGAGAAACTTTGACCACTCAATCTCAAATAGCCACTCATTTCTTAATTCAAATTTTTACCTTCCACAATGCTTGCCTGATTGCTTTTCTTCTTTTTTTTTATAGCACACTTATCCCTAACTTTGAGTATGTGTATTTATTTACTTGTTTATTCTTTGCTCTCCCATTACATTGTAAGCTCCATGAAAGGAGGGACTTTATCATATTCACTACTATATTCTCAGGCCTGGAACAGTCTGTGGCTCATTATCATCACCGTGGGTAATGTTTTCTGGGAGCTCCTAGTGTGCCAGTTGCTAGTCTAAATGCTTCAGAGGTTGTAACAGGGGCTGGGGATTTAGCTGAGTGGTTCTACTGCCTGCCTCGCAAGTGCAAGGACCTAAGTTTGATCCCTGGTACCAAAAAAAAAAAAAAAAAAAAAAAAGGAGAAGAAGAAGAAGAAGAAGAAGTACTACAAGTATCTCATGAATGATGAAATGACTATAAATGATGCTTTGTGACTAACAACATTTGGATAAAAGTTCTCTAAATAGTTTTAAGTAAACACTGTCATTAACCCATAGTGGTACATGTCCAAGTTCAGAAATGCCCTCCATGAATAAGTCCTCACTTCCAAACTGTGCGATGTTTCAACACGTTCTTATTGAGAAGCTCCCTGAGTAAACATATTACTTATTGTATCAGCTATATGCTAAAAACATTTAATAGAGAGATCTTTGCAAAGGAACTCCTGGCTTGAAGAAAATTTGAAGGAGAAAGCAGGAAATAGAATATGGCTGAGCAGGAAACACTAGTGCTATAAAAGCTAAATTAAGTGCCCTAAAACCTAAGAGGAGGGCTTTCAAGTGTCAATGACAGCTACATCACAAGCAACAAGAGGAAGCAGGAAATAGGTAAATGTCAAACTTTCAAAATCTTCCAGAGAAGAGAGTAACTGTGCTGGGGGAAGCCTTCCAACTGTGCCAGACATTGTTAACAAGCAGAAACAAACCTGAAGAATACCGGTCCTCTGTTGATTATTTGTCATTCTTCTTGACTTGGTCCTTTCCACTTCATGTCTGTGAACCCAACCTCGAAGTTCATGATTTAACCTATAAAACAAAGTTAATTAAACATATTCCACAAAAATAGATGTGTCATCCCTTGGCTAGAAATGAATTTAATCATTCTGTAGGTTCCAAAGAATTTTCCAAGGGCCTGATTACTCAATATTGCTTTTTAACATAAAAAAGCTAAGATGTGTAATGTTGTTTTTAATAAAACATGCACTTTTATATATTAGTCTCTTCAATCGTGAGTTCAAAATTAAAAGAAAACCATGGTTAAATATCTGCCCAATATAAATACTGGCTGCAAAAGTTTTTCCACAAAAACAATATTTACTATTTCTGCTCTCGAGCCATGTACAGCACATACAAGCATCTGAGACAATACAGAAATCCTAGCAGGCATCACTGGACTCCTACCAACAAATGGATAAATTAGGACTTTTGAAAATCTTTTTCAGAAGGAAACCAACAGAAATGCCAAAGGAAAGAAAAGTTCATATTTTTCAACAGCGTAAATTAAGGACTAGTTCAATATAACTTCCTTTTATTTTGTTTACTTTTTTTTTTGGTTTTTTGAGACAGGGTCTCACTATGTAGCTCAGGTTGGTCTCGCAGTGATCCTCCTGCCTCAACCTCCTGAGTGCAGGGATTGCAGGCATGCACCACCACGCCTGGCTTATTTTGTTTACTTTAAAGAGAAACTGTAAAGGTGTGAGGCTACTCTTGTTTGACTATAATTGATTTCTAGTTAATACACAGATACAGACACACCAAACTAAGGCAGTTTTTGAGGTTCAGGGATCTGCTTCAAAGTCACAGAAAAAACTCAAGAGGAACGTTGAGAAGGAAGAGTTCAATAAGAAGAAAACATTTATGAATCACAAAGCCTCAAATTACTATCTTCCTAACTTCAAGAAAAAGGTACATTTTGCTATGGATGTCACCATCCACAAGTGTAGCCCTTACAATGAATTTTAACATTATTTTGTAGTTTTCCAATAAGACATATTCAACTATGCCACCATCACATCAAATAGACCCATCACCATCTCTATCAGTATGGTAGGGAAAACTAATACACCCATGATTATCAAATAAGTAATTGAGAGATTCTCTCAGCCACTTAGGAATCTGAATTAATACTTTCCAAGTTTCTAAGGCTAGCCATGGGAGCTTACTTAGATATTTCGGACAAAATCTACAACACCCACCTGAGTGACTCGGTTGTATTAATCAGGGGTTGACAAGGAGGTGGAGGAATATAAAGTAGTGGTTCTTCAGTTAGTACCATTAGGGCTTTGTCATTTGAAACGGAATGATCATATCTGAAACACATATGGACGTTATTTGTTTATCTCTTAAACTCAGTAAATTTGCTTAAAGAAAATCATCACTAGCATTAACTTTTCATTGAAATAAATACATCAGTAAATAGAACACACTGCAAAGTAGAAGTAAATGTAACAGAAAAGGAGAGTATAGTGATTCATGTTTTCCATTCATTGAGCAATTAATGTGCATCAAAAATAAGGGACACAATGACAACGTACAGTTCAAGTCTTCAATGAGTTTAAACTGATACAGTAATGGGAGAGTTTGAAAGAAAGATCAAGTACTTGATAAGAAAGTATTATGTGACCAGGCCTAAGGTCTTGTGGTACACAATTCTATGATAACAAAACTGAACAACCTCCCTAAAACAACTATGTCTGAGGTTGGAGTATAGTAATCCATAAAATACTTGGCAGAATTAAAGGGAAAGAGAAAAAATATAGAAAATTCTGAATCCCTAACACACAAGGGTGACATTAATTACTCTATTAACTTAAAAATACTTTTCTAATCATCATGCTGATCTATATCATAAGCTTTGATAACTAGGGTATGATGTAGGGTACTGAAATCTGAGTTGAAAATTAGTATCTGAGCTGGGGACATCATTGCTATTTATTCTCTTCACTCTGTTATTTAACTGTTGTCACTAAGAAATCTTAACTTATCCTGCAATTCTTTATAAAGGATGCTCTACACTTATAAAACCAGGTATGCTAAAATACCAAAACAAAAAATGTTGTATAAAAATTTAACTTAGCAAGATACATACTTTTTTTTAAATTCAACTGAATTATCAACTTTGTGCCAAGTTCTATTCTTGGTCCTGAAGATCCAACAGGAAAAAAAAGTCTCTAACCTCAGTATCTACTGTATTAGATAAAATAGTCTGAGAAAAAGATGATATTTAAATCAAGGCCTAAATGATAAGAAGCCAGTCCCACAGAAATTGGAGGGAAAGAATTCTAGGTAGACACAAGTTGGGGAAAAGCAGCTTGAGGAACATAAAAGAAGACCACTGGCTGAAAAGTTGTGAGCAAGTGGGAGGGAGCAGGCATAAGAGGAAGCTTAATAGACATAAAAGGCCAATCATGACAAGGAATTGCTAAATGTAATGAGAAGTCATGAAAGTATCAAGTACAGAAGTGAAATATGTGAATTTATATCTTGGATATAAAATGGATTTGAGGGAAGCAAAAGGAAAAGCCTGGAAACCTGTTAGGAGAGAACTATGGCAATCTAGGCAAGAACTGGTGATAGAATGATCTAGGTTGGTGGCAATGGAAACAGAGACGAGTGTAGAGTCACAGCAATTTTTGGAAAGAATACTAACAGCGTACATTGAAAGAAGAATCAGGGTCTCCAGCTCAAACAAAAGAAATAAGGAACATGCCGGGGATTTAGCTCAGTAGTTCCACCACCTGCCTCACAAGCTGCAAGGACGTGATTTCAATCCCTGGTACAAAAAAAAAAAAAAAAAAAAAAAAAAAAAAAA
>NW_022900931.1:46501733-46510842 GCF_012274545.1 Fukomys damarensis
AAAGAGAAAGACTATTGTAGACTACTGCTTGGAGGTGTAAAAAAAAAAAGAAGAAAAAAGAAAGGAAAGGAGTTCTACTATGTACATGTTAGCTTGAAATGTTAAAACAGAGAAGTCAAGGAAACTATTGGATACAAGAGTCTAGGAACTCAGAAGAGAAGTCAAAACTGGAAAATAAACTGGAGAGCCATCAGGACATACAGACATAGATTCTGTGTTAAATTATAGGTGAATCAAAAAAAGAAAACCAAAAATTCACAGTTCCAAACCTTGAGATTTGGATAGAGAAAAGCGCAAAAAAGACTATGAAGCAGCACACCAGTAAACAAGAAGGAAGACTAAAACTGTAGCAACACAAAAGGAATCTTTTAAGGAGGGAGTGATCCACACAGCTAAGAGCAAAGGAAAGTCAAGAAAGATGAAGACAGAAGTTTCCATTGGGTTTGGCAACAGTAAAATCACTGGCCTCTTCAATAAAAATAATTTTGGCAGAGTGAAAAACTAACTTCAAGATAAAAGTCAGAGAAAGAAATAGCTGAGGATACAGAGAACATTCTTCCCTTGCACCAGAAACATTCTTAATGTGCTCTTTCCGGTCAGAAGGTAATTTAAATTAAAGGCAGACATACTGGTACACAGGGAATGAAGGTACTCTCTTGTACTCAGTACACCTTTCTGAATGCCTACAGGAAGAAGCTATTGCAATACACTAAAGCACTCAAGAACAAACATCTGTCACACATACATTATTCAAAAAATCATGCTGTATACTTAGAAAAAATAAACACTGTGGTCCATGAGAAAATCCAAAACTGCTTTGAAAATATATTTCTTATCTATAATTTTCTTTCCATGTGATAAACTCTAGTAAGGATTTCTGCACATCTGCGCTGGCCAGATTTGTTTTAATAGTCAAAAATATTTTAGAGAAAAGAAAAAAAGCTCAACAGGAGAAATGCCAGGACAGAGACTGGGTGGAGTTAAAACAGAAAGGAAAGGGAGAATCTAAGCCAACATGTAATCTGGAGACAATCAGATCCACACTAACCCAGAGTTCTAGGCTGCTTGCAAACCACTGAAGAAAATATTTTAGCAAATAATGATTAAAATAAAGAGCCAAAGAGCTAGAGTTAATGAGATTTTCTGGGAAAAAGATAAGTTATGACTGATGCCTTTTACAGAAGGAGATTGTCCTGATTTATGCCTAATGTCCTCACAGAATTTTTTCTCATGTAGGCTAAATGGAGACAAGCCTGGAACTATGGTCATATTCTCATTCAAGAGAATGGATGTAAATAAAGTAATAATCAAGAATGATTCCTCTATGGCCCTCAGCTTTTAAAACCTCAACATTAACAGTAAAAAATCTTTAGTAATTTTCAACTACAATACCGTGCAATGCTTGCCATTCTGTCACCCCACTTTGCTTTATTAGTCAAGGCCCCAGCTCCATTTGACTCTAATAAAAATTCTAAAAACACAGAAATTGTTTATCAGAAAGTACACAGCTTTGCAAATACCCACTCTAAATTTCTTTGAGTTAACAGAACACAGGAATTCTATTTTTATAAATCTGCTTCTATTGACAAGCAATATGAAAATTCATCAAGTCAGTATTAAATTATTACAAGGGAAGAATTTAGCAAAGATCACAATAAGTATAAATTTACTCCATGACTACAAATAGGTTCACTCATTCTGACATAGCATATCCACCCACAGATCAAACAGTAACAAATATTAGATAAATGAAATGTACAAACACAACAAACCAGCCAAAATGAAGATATTCCATGTGGTTCAGTTTTACATGTTTCATTATAAGTGTATATTGATGTACACAAATTGAGATTTTATAGTCACATCTCAAGAATTCTAAAACTGTGAAAGCTTTCAAAGTAAATTCATTCTTAGAATTGATCTTAAAAATAAAATTTATTAATGGCCTCAGCAATTCATCTGTTCTCCCAGTCAAAGCTGCATCTGAACAATTTCGAGGTTCAGTTATACTAGACAGGACTGTTTCAGTTTTATTAACTCAGTCAGGTCAACATGCCATCTCACCTGTAGCTGTTTTGCTGGATGATACCATCTGATGTGCCTTGTTCTTCTTTAGCAGAAAATCCTAAAAGATGCCTCCTTTGATTTTCAGGGCTCACATTAGGGTTCATCCTCCTGGGATCCTGTTCCAGCATACTAAGGGGGGGGCAATAATTGAAATTAAAATGTCACATATGTATATGTTACATGTACTCTAAAACAAACCAGATTTTCTTCATAGGTCAATACATACAGCAAATGCCAAAGAAGTCAAAACAGTGTACTGATGTGTAAATACTCTAGGCCTGACATCCTGCACATATTAAAAACAATTTTGAAAATATAAGTATAAATTCCCTTATTTTTAAACTGTTTAAACAAAAGCGGGGCCAGGGATTTAGCTCAGTGGTACCATGCCAGGTCAAACAAATGAACAAACAAAAGCAGTGTTCATATATTTTTAAACTCTATAATGGTGTAATATAAGTTATTATAGCTTGGATCTTAAATGTCCTTCAAAGGCCCACGTATTGAAGGCTAGGGCCCAGCCTTTAAGAGGTCTGGCCTTATGGAAGGAAGTGAGGTCACTGGGAGTAGCTTTTGAAGATCTTGGGACTGCAGAACCTCCCGTCCCTCTCTCTTCCCAGCCATCATGAGGTGTGTAGGCCTCCTCTGCCTCAGGCTCCCATGATGATGCACAGCGCTGCCATAGGGCCAAGTGAGCACAGGCTGTGATAAAATATTTTAGCTAAAATAAACCCTTCCTCTTTTAAATTGATTTATCCCAGGTGTTTGTTACAGTAAGAGCTAACTGACCCATATGTACACAAAGTAGAAACAAACATACATTCCCTTTAAACATATTTAAAACTCAGCTAAAAACTAAGGGGTCTTCCTGAGTACTCCAAACTGATGTTTGCAGTGAAGGAATATTTCAATAGTCAAATTCATTATTAGCCTTTCACAATTCCAGGAGCCAGGATGTTAACAAAAGCTAACAAAGATTTATTTTTAAAATACTTCTATACTTCTTTCTCCCCAATCTCCCTGATATCTTCATTCACCAGTATACAAAGAACTATAGATACTTCTGTGGAGTGACCTAAAAAACTAAGCTTAAGCCTATAAATAACTGCGAAGTTACATATGCTTTTTAAAATTAATACTTGAAAGTCACTGCCAGAATTTAAGATTAACTATGTATAATTATAATCTACAAATATTAAGAGATGAATGTGACAGTTTTTGTAATGGTCAAATACACAAAAAAGTATGAGAAAATTATTGATATGAACTTTTAGATTCTTGGCTTGAGTGTTTTTACATCATTCAAATGTTCCTTTTAGTTAACTCTGGAAAATTTAAATTTCAAGTACAAAGGGAGATGACTCAGTCACAGTAAAAGTTAGTAAAATGCTTATGTATCCATGACTGTTTCTAGTTTATAATATTAATAAAGTAACCCAACTAAATTCTTTTTATAATCAGATTGAATCAGCTTCTATTCAGTATTTTTAAATCAATTAATAAATATTGAGAAAATAGAAGTCTCTGTGGTCTCTGTCTCTATGATCAGAAACATACTAATCCACAAGAGTCATAATAGTTTTAAGCCACAAATAATCATTACACCAAAAACCTTGCTCATGTTATGGGCCAATGAGCCTAAAAAGCATGGATTAATAAAACACAAATGATTTCAATTTCCCCCAAAGTCTGGAAAAAGTATCATAACAATTGTTACTCTTTTCATTTATGAAATTCTTCTAAAAGCCAACAACTGTTTTAGATTATTTATGAAACCACTTAATCCTTAAGATACGATTTCAGATACCCAGTCTTGATACCAAATGGTTGAACATAAAATGGCACATCTCCAAATCTCTGCTCCCACAAACCTGCTTTCTTCTCATACAAGGAGGTCAATTTAAATTTAAGCCCTCTCAGAAGGTAAGAATCATACTGCTTCTCATCCTCAAAAGAAACCATATACTGCTGTTGCTCTGAGAACCACACACGAAAAACTGAATTATCTGAAGCTGAAAGGAGCATGGAAACCTTCAGGTTCTACTATGGAAAAGTACAAAGAGCACAAAATTTGAAGACAAAATATTTGTGTTCAAGATGTGACTCTGAGACTCCCTGTTTGAGTGGCCTTGGGAAAGTTGGTTAACTTCTTTAGAGCTCCAATCTCTTACAAGTAAAATTTTCTGAGATTCAAATGAGATGACAGATGTGAGCTGGCGGCAATTTACAAAAGCCCCAAAAGGACACAGAACAGTAATTTTACTGACGCCTTCCTGCCCACCTGGTTCAAGCTATGCACAACACAGCAAGCAGAATAGTTCTCTTAATCTAGGTCAGATTTTATGTCCACTCCACTGCTCAACTCCTTCAGATGGCTCCCCATTTCTATCATGATAAAAGCCCAAATCCTCAAAACAATCAGACCCTTACTACATTTGATCCTTCCCTTTACTTTGCCTCCCTCACATTATCTGCTCTTATTCCCCCACTTTCACAGTTAAGCCCAGTCACACAGATCTTCTTACTTGGCGTTGAAATGGCAAGGCACACTTCTACCGTAGGACCCGTGCAATGGTCGTTCCCTCTGTCAGGAATGCTCTTCCCCCAGTAGATCCATATGGCTAACCCTTTCATCTCCTTTAAGCCTTGGTTCAAACATCTGTTGAATGATCACTATTTAAAACTGCAACTCCGACAATTACAGTGGCACCTACAAAGCCATTTACCCTACCGTATTTTATTCCTTTGTTCAAACAAGTTACGTTATCATTTCAGTTATTAAGTTTATGGTGTCTTTTCACTACACTACATAGACTAAGGGGTATAGGGATCTCTGTTTTGTTCCAGGCCAGTGCCTACCTCATAAGAGGCATTATTTTTTTCTTTCATTGTGTGGTGTGGTGTGGTGTGCTTGTGTGTTTGTGTGTGTGTGTGTGTGTGTATGTGTGTGTGTGTGTGTGTTACTGAGGACTGAGCCCTGGGACCTTTACACTGAGCTATATCTTCAGCCCTTTTAATGTGAGAGGTTCTTATTAAATCACCAAGTTGCCCAGACTGGGCTCAAACTTTTGATCCTCCTGCCTCAGCTTCCCAGAGTGTAGGGATCACAGACATGCGCCACCATGCCTAGATTTAAAAATAAATAAATAAAAATAAATGAACTTTATGTACTATTCTGCCTCTTGTCAAGAGAGAAATACATATTTTCAGTTTAGGAAAACTAATCCACAGCTCAAATAGAAGGAAGTGAACTCATTATTACATTATTTCCATGTCCAGGAAGAGGTTATTAAGTTAATTTTCATTGATTGAAGCTAAAGGAAGAAAGGACAAAGAAGTCTCAAGGGAGTTCTCCAAACTTTAAAAAGGTTTTCTTCTCTGTTTATTGAGAGGTTCACAGATGATTTTTACAGGCTAGTAATAGCTGGGGGTGATTTACTAGAAAGAGATAAGTGGCTGAATAAAGAAATGGTCCTTCATGTGACGATAAAAGAACCCTCTACACAGCAGTTCTCAGAGCCAGGGGTTACCATACCCTGGGAAGAAACATGCACTTTACAGGGGCAATTTTCCAAGTGAACCAACATGAGCAAGAAAACCACCAGATTCTTTAATTCATTCAATAAATAATTATAAAGCAAGCATTATTCCAACAGGGGATGCTCCTTGAAATTCGACCACTATACAATGAGGAAGCCCAAGCTCCGGAGAGGCCCCAATGTAGATAAATCAAGAATACTGGCCCTTAGCCCTGGCTCAGGTCCCAGCTGAAAGCCAGCATCAACTTTCTGGCCATGTGAGTGAGCTATCTGGAAAGCGGGCCCTCCAGCCCAAGCTACTCCAAGAAACTTTTTGGCAAAATGATGATCAATGTTTAAGATTTGGGATGGTTTGCTATGAAGCAATAGATAATTGATACACTACATTTATTAGATTGCCAATACCAATGGATTGATGCTTAACATGAAAAGTTTGTCCATAAACAACTCTGCGGATAGCACATGCTCTCCTGAGGAGCTACAAGATATCCTTCTCTTGAGAAAGGTGCCCTCTGATTCTAAATGTCAAAAAACACAGCCATAAATTTGAATGCAACTTCTTTCCTGTTAAACTTAGATCAATCCAATCAGCTTATAAGACAAATATTTTCCCATTTCATAGCCAATCCTAAACTGTAGAATTGGCAGAGTGACTAGATAAAATTTCAATTCCTCTATCTAAAGGCCAACTTCCTTTTTTCCCTGCCTGAGTGATTATTGCCCTATCAATGATTAAAACAGAGTTCCAAAGGCAGACTGAGAAGCTAGCTTTACCACATATTAGCTGTGTCTTCAGATTCTTCATCTGTAAAATAAGGATAATTAATATCTACATTCTGGCACTATGAGGAAAATTAATTATTTCATATAAAGTGCCTGGATTAGTACTTGGTGCATAAACATTTGGTAAATAATTATTTACCAAACACAGAAAACAAGCCATCTTTACCAATCAAGTACAGACAGTATCAACATACAGTCAACATAGATTATTCTACAATAATCCTCACCATTTTATTCATCTTGTTTTCCAAATACCTTATATCCACTTATCTCTCACTTTTTAATTTACAAAAAAAAAAGGAAAGGAAAGAAAAATGAAAGCAAGTAATGCTGTTTTAATCAGAATTCTGGCAAAGGGGTTGAAACAGAAAGCCATTAAAATATACAAATTTCTGTACATTCTGTAATTCTAGCTCCTCAGAGGACATGGATTGTGATAAACTGACTTTAGACATACTAATGTCTATTTAAGTTCAGAAAACTGAATGCCAAAAAGTCAAAATGCACACATACCTATGATTCATGCTGGCATTAGCCATAAATTAAGCACAATCTGTAGAATGACTTCTGAAAAAAAAGTTTCAAATACTTACTGAAATCACAAAGCAGTGCAAGTCTAGAGACAAAAAAATTAATGGCAAACTGCCGAGAAGTCTAAGAAAGATATCTTTCATATATCTTTAGGTTTTAAAGTTGTCCTATTAGTATTAGGCTAAACCTATACTTAGAACAAAGTTAAGATAGTTATTCCTTTGTTACTTGTGTTTTGAAGAGTTTAAAAGGCACAATTTAATTTGGATGTTGAGAAAGCTATTTTGGACAAATCATCCACTGGTCCTTGCTTTATGCTAATATGTGAAGTCTGAAGATAATATCAAAGGAATCATTCAACTGGAGCTCTAATAGTTTTATCATCTGGTCTAGTTTCTCACTCACCCTCTCTCACCAGATAGAAAGCAGCAGAATTTACTACATTATCTCCTTTTAGCTTTGAACATGATACACAGTAACTTACTCAAGGTAAGGAAGGAAGTTAGCAAGGAATGTAGTTTCTGATCTCAACTTCCTTTCATTTCACTATAGTAACTAAAGCCTGAGGAGAAAGGCAGCTAAGTATTATGTGATAAAGCCCCTGGCATATATTCCTTAGAAGCCCTCTATATTCAATTGACCTGAAAACCAAGACTAGAGAAAATCATCAACAGAATTTTTCAGACCCTCCAAACCCAGCTCTGTACTTGATAGATTCTAAGCCACTTTTTAAAACACAGAACAAAAATCTACAGAGGCTATATGAAAATAAACCAACTGCTTTGTACAGATGACTGTTCTTTTTTTTTTAATAAACATGACTAAATTAAACTATCTGAAGAAGGACTGCACTTGGCTCGACTACTCTCTGCAATCCTAGATTCAGTAACACCTGGTACTTAGATGTGTTGTATTTCTTCAATTATATGTCACTTTGATAAATGTGGAGAGTATTTTTAGCCAACAACTCGAATTAGATTTTGTTTTAAAATCTGGTTAAACAAAACCATGTACACTTGGTGGTTTGAATTCTGACATCTAAGTTATACAGTAACTTTTAACCTACAGCCAATAGTGATATCATACAGCAAAATGTGCTCAACAACTGAATAGAGAAAAAAATTGGAACCAGATCTGGGGACAAGCTCATCACAGGATAAGAAGCTAGAATTTTTCCTGTAAAATGATGAAAAAGCTGACAAACTTAAGAGAATGCTGGGATAAAGACATTTTATTTTTAACCAGTTCCAGGTGACTCAAATTCAAAGCTATATACTCTGTGGTCACCTTTTCCTTAAAGTCTCATAAGGAACCCATAGAGTAGATGGTCCTTTAAAAGTATGATTTATTCTTCCTCATCCACGTCTGATGTCTCAAACTATAAAGATTCCAGCTCTAGTAAGGACATATCCTCTAACCAAGAACAAACAAGGAAAAAAGCACCCTCAATTTCAAACACTTGTTAATTGACTTTTAAGACTTAACATACTTAAAACTTCCTAGGGATGTTGATTTACTTTTGGCAGAAATGGAGAGTGATTATAGTAACCTTTAAAACAGAAAAGGAAAAAAAAGAATCCATAAACTGCAGTGCTATGTGCCAAGAAGACATTCCTCACTTCTCTCACAGGATTATTCTGTGGCTACCAGTCTGATCAAGCTAAAGGCCCATGAATTTTCTCAGTTACATAAAACAAATGTATAAATATGGAGGTGTCTATCTGGAGGTTTAATAAAATTCCCTTTATACACTGTCTTCTAATTTAATGGATAGGTGTTTGTATAATTTCCATACAGATTACTTTTCAGCCCCAGACATATTTTAGAATCACCTGGGAAAAATGTTTTGTTTAAAAATAAATACTACAAGATTCTACAGGCTGTAGGTAGGTAGGTATAAGTCAGTTATAAGTCTTTTTAAGATTCTACAAACAGGGCTGGGGATGTAATTCAGTGGCACGGTGACTGCTTGCAATCCCAAGGTCTTGAGTTGGATCCCCCTTACAAAAAAAAAAGATTCTACAAATAAACAAACAAAAGAAAGAAAAAAAAAAACAGGCTGGGATTTAGCTAAGTGGCACCACGCCTGCCTTATAAGCACAAGGTCCTGAGTTGAATCCCCAGCACACACACACACACACACACACACACACACACACACACACACACACACAAGATTCTATTGTGCT
>NW_022900931.1:46510905-46519159 GCF_012274545.1 Fukomys damarensis
CAGCCAGCTACTATTATGCTAAAGTACAATTTTACAGTAGAAAAGTATGGATTTAAACCTCTTGAGATCATTTCCCTTCTTCCTAAAATATGTAAACCCTTCAGAAATCTTTTCAGTGAGGGCTTCTAAACTTCAAGTGCTAGCAGTCATCAGATGTCCTTAGGCTACTATAATTCTTTAACCATAGCTTCATTTAACAGAGACTCCTATGTTGAGTTCTTTTTCTTAAAACTTTAAGGCTGTCAAAATTTTTTCCCACATTGTAGGTTGTCTCTTAGCTCTGTTGATGGTTTCTTTTGCAGTGCAGAAGCTTTTTAATAAGATGAGATCCCAGTTGTTGATTCTTTCTGCTAGTTCCCATGCTACTGAGGATTTGTTCATAAAGTCTGGAACCCTTCTCCATTGTTGGTGGGAGTGCAGACTGGTGCAACCACTATGGAAATCAATATGGAGATACCTCAAAGAGCTGGGACTAGAGGTTCCATTTGACCCAGCCATCCCTCTGCTGGGTATCTTTCCAAAAGAATTAAAAGAATCATACCACAGTGATATATGCACACCTCTGTTTATTGCAGCACAGTTTGTAATAGCTAAAACTTGGAAACAGCCCATTTGCCCATCAGTTGGAAACTGGATAAAAAAGATGTGGTTTTTCTATAAAATGGAATACTACTCAGCCATAAAGAATGAGAAATTAGATTCATTCATAGGAAAATGGATACATATTGAGGATATACTAAGTGAAATAAATAAGTCACACATGTGTAAATACTGAATAGTTTCTCTAGTGTGAAAAACTATAATAGTATATAAGATCCTAATGAGATAATTGACCATGTGAAATAGGAAGAAAAGGGCTAAAGGTGTAGGGAAAATGGGAAGGGTAGGGGAAAGGTAATAAGGGAAAAGAAAAACATATGACAAAAATGAAAAAATGGAAATAAAGTGTTTGTAAATAGGGAAGGGAGGAGGGGATGAAGGGAGGGCACGGATAAGGGGGAAAAAATGAGAACCAAGACCTGTCATGTAAAGGTACAAGATCTCAATAATGAATGTAATTGTACTGTATACCTAAAATGTACCAATAAACTCAATAAAAGAAAAAAATAAAAATAAATTTGAAAAAAACTTTAAGGCTGTCATTCTGCTGATTTCAAGCTTACATTGATACTTTTGAGAAGTCAGTTACCAGTTTAATAAAAATTATTTTTTAAGTAAAGTATCTTTTCTTTCAGCTGTGTTGTTGTTGCTGCTTGCTGCTGTTGTTATTTGAGATGAGGTCTTACTACACTGCCCAGGCTAGTTTTGAGCTTATGAGCTTGAGTGATCCTCCCAAGCAGCTGAGACTACAGGCCACCCACACCCAGCCTCAGCTATTACTATGATCTCTTTGCCTCTGGTGTTCTGCAATCTTACCAGAAAGTGTCTAGATGTGAATTATCTTTTAATTTCCTAATTATTTTTATGTTTTTTTCTGTATTTCTTTATTTACTCCAAGTCTATCAAATCTGAGATTGTCTTTCATCAACTCCAGGAAGTTCTCAGTTTATTACTCTTCAAATATTGCCTTCTCCCATTGTCTTACTTCCCTTTGGAATTCCATTTTGATCTCTACTGGGCTTTATTCTATCCTGTCTGTCTCACTCTTTTTTTTTTTTTTTTTTCTCGGTACCAGGGATTGAACTTGGGACCTTGCGCTTACTTGTGAGGCAGGTGGTGGAACTAGTGAGCTAAATCCCTGGCCCTTGTCTCACTCTTTTTACATAACTTAATTTTTTAAAAATTAAATTTTCTTTGGCTGGGAATTTAGCTCGGTGGCACTGTGCCTGTTGCAAGTGCGAGGTCCTGAGTTCAATACCCAATACCAAAACAAAAATTTTTTTAAATTTTTCTTTATGAAATAATTTCAGACTTCCAAGAGTTGCACAAATACCAGCAGTTTTTATATGCCTTTCTCCACCTTCCCCAAATATTAGCACTTTAAATAGTGGTGATAAAGTGCACAAAAATGGGATATTAACTTCGAGCCACAGATCTTCCCATAACTGTCTTATAGTTCACATTTCATCAAATGTCTTAAGGTCATTTTTCTGGTCCATTGTACATGTTACATTTCCTTCCCATGTGTCTTAAGTCATTTCCTCATCCCTCTCACAATTTAAAGGAGATCCCTCAGTGACCTGCCTTCCCCACCACCTTCCCCTACCTCCTAACAAGTCAGCTTTAATGCCCCACAATCCAAACACCTATCAAAAGCCCTGCCTGTGAGTACATAAGGCTCGGGGGAGGAGGAGACCTAGATATAAGCCATAACATCATGCATGTCTCCTTAATCTCTTCCAATCTCAGAATATTAGCCTTTCCCTCACTTTTGTGACTGACATTTTTTAAGATTATGAGCTATTTACTTCATAGAATATCTTGCTTTAGGACTTTTATGATGTTTCTTCATAAAATTTAGGTTGTGCATTTTTTGCAGAATTTCCCAAAAGTGACATTGTATTCTTTTCAATATATCACATCAGGAGGTAAAAGATGTCAAATGTCTTCTTACAGAAGATATTACCTTGATTTCTAAATTACAGTGGTATAACCTCTTGTCTCAACATCATTCAGGTTTTCTACCTCAGTCTCTCTGTTATGTTTTGTATAATTTCTTCATATTGTTTCGTTCTTCAAATGTGCCTATTTTGTTATTTTAACTGGTCACTTTTTTTCTTATTTTGTTAGGTTATTTCCAAAGTGTTTTTCAAAAAGACCTGATCAGTTCTGATAGTTTTGTCCTTTTGCCATATTTTAATCTCCTTTTCTTTAATATCTTATATTTTTTATGTGATAATTCAAATACTGTACTTTCTCAGAGTCTGATTATTTCCTCAACTCTTGTTCTTGGTGGCACATTTCTTACTGTGTTTCATGATTTTGAAAGGGGAAAGAAGGGATATATACACATGTTCATTCTCTATCTGTGGCAATATTTTTAATATGGTATTTAAATCTCAGAAGGATTTTTATTTGCTTCTGCCTGGAAGTACTACCAACACAGAGCCATATAAACCAGGCTTTTTTCTTTTGTTTTCTTTTTCTTTTTTTTTTGGTGGGGATGACTCACACTAGTACAGTGGTGGCAAACCTAAAGCACATGTATTGAGGCAGGTTGTTTTTAGCACTGAAATCTAAAAAGTTCACCATCATTGTACTAATAGTATAAATACAGAATTGAACCAGTATTAAGTTAGAGGCTTGTGGTAAACAATTATGAAGAGAGAATTCATTGATCTCTGGTACAAAAAAAACAAAAATCAAAGAGAGAATTCATCTTTATTTCCACTCTACAAAAAGCCAAAATGAAGTTAGGTACTTATCCATCAACCACCCTGTGTAATAGACAAGCCATTTTTTTCTTTAATTCTTATACCAACCAAAAATGTCACTGTTTGGAAACTCCAGCTATATTTGGGTAGGGGAAGAGAGGGCCTCAGTTGTGACTTCCCAGCCTTTTTGGATCCAAAGCTTTCTTTCCTATTCCCAGACTAGGCCCAGTGATCAAGAAATACATCCAGAGAAAGCATCACTTCCACTGGCTTCCTATTATGGACTCATTTCATCTTAACATTTCTGGCCTCTGTGAAGTCTTTACTTTGCTTCAGTTGGGGTATGAAATAAAAGAGTTTTAATTTGTTTTAAATCCAGTATTTTCTGGTATGTGTATGTTAAACTACAGTGAGTTTCTCTATCCTTTAATGTACCACACTGTCAAAAACAGAAGCTTTAGGGGTTCGTTGGTACTACTATAGAGAAAAATATAATTTATAGCACAGTAGAAAACATAGGGTTTGCAATGATAGTTTTTAAAAAGAGGTGAATTCAATTTCAACTCTTCCAACTATAAAATATGACTGATAGCCAAAGAATTAACCCCAATAAGTAGTAAGGGAGGAGGATGCTTCCTATCAACTCACTTTTGTCCTGTTCAGTCATTCATTCCCCGCTGTCTGACAGAGTTACTATTTTTATAGACCACCCAGAGCAGGCTGGGTCCTTGAATCCTGGGCCAAAAATAGTTACATGGCTTCTTTACCATCTCTAAAACATCAGTAAGGCCTGAAAAGTTAACCCTTTTAGGTCTGTTTGGTTTATTCTCTCTTTTTGTGTGATGACAATTCAGTAACCCAAAACTCTTGAAACTAATGTAGTGAGTTTTGCTGTATATTACATTTGACAAAATTTACTTTAGATGTAATGTGTATTTACATATCAATATTAAATGCCTTCAGGAACTATTTAATTAACATATATATATATAGATATATATGTAACAATGATGGAGAAACTTTTAGAGCTTTCACTGATAACAAACAGCTGGTTGCAGCATACATGCCATAGGTTCGCCCCCACTTCATATAATGTGCGTGCTATATATTTCTTTCTCACTTGGTCTCAGACCAATAAGGCACAAAAGTTAATTTTAACCAGATGTGGTGTCACATGCCTGTAATCGCAGGCTGAGGCAGGACTGCCTGAGTTCAAGGCCAGCCTGGGCTACATAGTGAGTTCAAAGCCAGCCTGAACTACACAGTGAAATCCTGTCTCAAACAAAGAAACACACAAAAGTTGATTTTACTTAGAGCATCTAAAACAACATAATTAACATTATCATGGTAATGTGATCTAAAAGAATTTCAGCTTCTAAATTTAAAATGCTTTGGAAATCTCTGATTAAAATGTCTATTTGTCTGGCTAAACTTAATTTTGTAGTATCTAAGAAAAGTTCAGCTAGAATGCACAATCTGTACCAATTAAAACATAATAATGCTCATTGAAGGTTTCTAGATACGCAAGACCATAGATGTGGAAATTATTCAATAAATATCTTCAAGATTGAAAAAGCTTCAACCGGGGACTTCCTTCTCCCCTGGCAGACACCCAGACCCAAGAAGATCCCATCTTGCAGTGAAGAAATTGAAAATGACAGGACTAGTCAAGAAATGCTTCTGAATAATACACATGATGGGATATCTTGATCCTTAACATTTGATTCAGGGATAAGTTTCAGTCTTTCAAATCATTTTTCTTCTTTGAGCTTTGATATTTTACTATTCATGCCAAATCTTGTCTAGAAGAAATAGTTCTTGACTTTTATGATTTTTGCAGCCAAATTCCTTATTTCCTTCTTGGTGTTTGGGGATATTCCAACTTGTTAAGATACTTCTACATTTCTTCATTCCTGCCAGCTCTTCTCTTTGTTATTTTCCTTCACTCTAAGGCATTTAATATGTTTTTAAGTTTGAATAGTTCCTAACATCTCACTATTTCTTGGCTTTCTGTTCCTAAAGCCTCACCCAAAGAAACAGATCTCAGCTGGTTGATACTCGGGATTTTCAAATATGTAAACTTTCTCCCATTCTTAATTCCTTATTTTAGACAGTCTATCTGATTCTATTTTTTAACTCAGTTTCTCGATAAAATTTGGATTATCAGCTCTTCCTTTTATGCTGGATCAACCATGGAAACAAGATCCATCCCCACAGCAGCTGTGAAGATCATTAATTCATTTAAAACTTTTTTTCAACCAAATTTTGGTTTACACATAAGGATTTCCATAACAAGAAGCCTCCTCCACTCCTTTCCTTACTTCCTGCAGCATAATCCAATGCTACAGACACCAGAGGCATGGGAACTTCTGTCTGAATGATGAATATTAAAACTGAAATAAAAACATCTGAACTTAGAGACACAAACTTTAATGGAGAAGGAAGAGAACATAGAGAAGAAAAGCTAAAGAGGCCATAGCTCTGATGGAGAAAATAGACTGATCATTAACAAAGGAAGGGGTCAGCTTTTAGGATCACTAGAGTTTGGTAGTTTCCCACTGGGTCATGAGTATGGAATTTTTTTAGAAATCTCTTCTTTCTGTTTCAAGGGGTCTCTTCCCGTGTAAGATAAGGATCTTACAGCTATTCCCCTGGGAGACCTCACAATGTGTCCGGCCCCACTCCCTGCTGTCACAGTGGATTTGATCCTTGAAATACAATTAGAAGAGTAAAGGGAAAGGCACATTCTATACATTGTTGGCAAGGGAGGATAAGGAGATACATCTTTACCTTCAGTGGATAACACATCATAGATTAAGGCCCAAGAATCCTCCCATGTCTCATCCCCATAAAGGCCCCTGTCTGTCTCATGGCATAAAGCCTGATGGCCTGGCCACTATCAGGGTTACTGGTTATGTCTAAGTTCCCTAAAGAAAAGTCTGCCCAGGTACAGTGGCCAGTAACCTCTAGCCCCAGCTATTTGGGAGGCTGAAGTGGGAAGATCACTTGAGTCCAGGAGTTTGAAACCAAGCCTGGGCAATACAGCAAAACCCCATTAAAAAAAAAAATATGCCTGTGATACTGTAATATAATAAGAAATGTATATTTGTTGTTGTCCAGGTTCCTGACACAGAGCCTTGGGCGTTCCAAGGTGAGAGGAGCATCGTTTTTTATTTATAAGCCCCTTCCAACCATACCTGAGTTTATGCTAATGAGATGACTCTGGGAAGATGAAGACTGCCAGAAGAGCCAACCATGTCATTATTCAAATAAGTTCAAATTTTGTGTCTCATCTCCCAAACTCCAGAGAGGGAAGGGGAGATTGAGTTCAAGCACCAAAGGCCAATAGTTTAATCACTCACACTGACATAACGAAGTCTCCATAAAAAACAAATAATGGGGCATTCCAGGCTGGCAAATACAAGAAGGTGCTGGGTGAGTTGCTTATCTGGAGAGGGCATGGAATCCTCTTGCCTTCCACTGTACCTTATCCTAAGTATCTCTTCCATTTGGCTTGCCCTATGTATCCTTTACAGTAAACCAATAATAGTAAGTAATGTGTTTCCCTAAATTTTATGAGCCATTCTAGATAATTATTGAACCTTACGGTGGACAGGGATGTGGGAACCCTCAATTTATAGCCAAGTTATAGGTTACAAGCTATAGGTGACAAACTGGGATGTGTGACTGGTGACTCAGATCTTTCTGCCATCTTCATGATTGTTCCTCATACTACACTTGTTTACATACCTGCTTCTTTCAGTAGACTTTTATTCATGTTTACATCCCTCACTCCTGGTACCTGCAAACAATAAGTGCTCTACAAATATTTACTGTGTCTAACTGAATAGATAAATATGTACCTCACACAGCCTCAGATAAAAAATGAGGTACTAAAAGCACGCACAAGGGCTAAGGGTGGAGTTCAGTGGCAGAGAATTTACCTAACACGTCCAAAGCCCTGGGTTGAATCAAAAGTACCAAGAAGAAAAAGCATGCAGTTTTTTTGGCAAAAGTGAATAAACATGTATGAAAGCATTTGTGGCCTATGATGAATACTGCATTATCTCTAAGGAGAAAAATCTGAAAATTAGACAATGTAATCTGAGACCTTACAACAGGGATGAAGTGTACATAAAAATGAACAGCCCAACAAGACTTCAGCAAGTGGAAGAAAATATCTATAACAAATTGCATAACTGATGAAAAGTAGATGAATGAAAACAATAAGAATGTTAGTGGGAGAACTCTTAAGATCATAAATAAAATTAAGAAGCAACTGAAAGATAGAAGTTCTTTTGGTTTAGGAATGGTGTATATAAAAATACAAAAGTGGGCTGGGGATTTAGTTCAGTGGCACCACACCTGTCTCACAAGCGAAAGGTCCAGAGTTGGATTCCCAGCATCAAAAAAAAAAAAGTGGGAATTAGTGAATGTACCCAGAATATGTCAAGCAGGTTGGGTATGAATACTAGATGTATATTTAATGCACAAGTGGTTTATAGCAACTCCAACAACAAAAAAAGATTTTTTAAGCAAGACTATTAGTAATATTTAAAAGAGAAATACAACTAGCTAAAGATGTAAAAATAAATGAATAAATAACTATTAATAGGGAGAAACACTCATTCATTCATTGCACAAGTTCTTCTTGAGTGACTACTATGTGCAAGGCATTCTTCTACTGCACTAGACAACAAAGGAATAAAAATCCTTACAGGGAAAGAAAGACAATAATGTGCATAAGTTATACAGACTATGAAAGGTGCTAATGCAGAAAATGAAGGAGGAGAGCCATCGCTCAAGCACCAGGAAGGTAGGCCGGCCCGATCCACCGCGGGAAGGAGAACCACACCTGCTCCCGACCCAGCAGCCATCGCTCAAACACTGGGAAGGTAGCCGCGCGGGCGCCCCTGAACCCCCACAACCTCCCCCCCCCC
>NW_022900931.1:46521950-46564974 GCF_012274545.1 Fukomys damarensis
TAATAAGGTATTCTCTAAATAATGAAAAAAAGAATAAGATAAGACTATAAGAGCAAGAAGCAATTTAAATATGTTCAGGGACCATTTTCATCTCCAGAATTAAGGATTATTTTGATGTTACATCATTGCCTTTTCTCTTTTACTTTCCTTTTTAGTTTTATTTTAGGATTTCCTATTTTTAATGTTCATACAGAGATTTCTTTAACTGAAATACCGAATAGTTTCTTTGGTGTGAAAAACTATAATAGTATACAGGATCCTAATGAGACAATTAATAATGTGAAATAGGAAGTAAAGGGCTAAAGGTGTAAGGAAAGTGGGAAGGGTGGGGGAAAGGTAGTAAGGGAGAGGAAAAAAATATGAGAAACTGAAAAAATGGAAATAAAGTGTTTGTAAATGGGGAGGGGAGGAGGGGCTGAAGGGAGGGCAGGGACAAGGGGAAAAATGAGAATCAAGACCTATTATGTAAAGGTACAGAATCCCAATGATGAATGTAATTGTATTGTATACCTAGATTGTACCAATAACCTCAATAAAAAGAAAAAAAAATGAAGGAGGAAAGAGGATGGGGGAATGTGATGATAGAACAGGGGAGGTCATCAAGAGAAGGGGATCCAGGACAGCCTCCCAGAGGGGGCATCTGGACTGAAGAATCTTCAGGGAAAGAGCACTGCAGACAGTGGGAACAAAAGGCAAAGACTCTAAAGTGAGAATATGCTAAGTGTGTTTGCAAATGAACAAAGAAGTAAGTGTGGTAAGAGTAATAATGAACTTTTGATCCACAAGACAGGCAAATCTTTTTTTAAACTTCACAATATCCAGTATTAGAAAGCATATGAAGCAGGGCTTGCTGGTGGATGTAAAAACTGGTATCTTTTTTTTTGAAAGGCAATTTGGCAGAAACTATCACAATACTCAGACTCTCTACCTCCAGGCTATCAGTAACTTTCAAGGGTATGAAGGGGTTGCCAAGATCATAATTTGAGGACTGGTAAATAATGATATATCTATACTACAGAGAATTATGAAATCTTTAAAAAGAATGATATAGCGATAGGTTTTAAAGTGACAAAGCACTTTCAATATGTATAGAATCTCTAATGTAAAAACAAATTTTAAAACTATTAATATTAACATAACACAAATAAATGTGAGTATACATGTATTTAATACCATCTGCTTTATATGAAGTATTCTTCCTTTATCTTGCCTACATAATTTTTTTTTTTTTGGTACCAGGGATCCAACTCAGGTCCTTGCATTTGCAAAGCAGGTGGCAGTACCGCTGAGCTAAATCCCCAGCTTGCTTACATAATTTAAATCTATTTTGTTATCTTAACTTAATCACCCCTTGCTCAAAGAAACCACACTTTTATTTCCCTAACTAGATCAAGTGAACCTATTACATGGTGTCATGATCTTGCATACCTTTCCTTCATGGCACTTACATGGTTATAACTCTGCATTTATTTGTATAATTATTTTGATCTATATAGGTTCACTTATACTAATTATAACTTCCACTACAGCAGGGGCTAGGTTAGTTTTGCTAACAGCTGTATTATTGGTCTCACATTATATCTAATACTCAGTAAATATTCAATAAATATATTCTGACTGAATTAGTAAAGTAATATGCTTGGAAATCTGGAAAAATTACTTATAAAAAATAGAAGATCCAGACATTTAGCTCAGTGGTGCCACCACCTGCCTCACAAGCACAAGGACCTGAGTTCAATCCCTGGTACCAAAAAATAAATAAATAAAAGAATAGAAGGAGCCAGGCATGGTGGCACACACCTGTAATTTCAGCACTTGGGAGGTTAAGGCAGGAGGATCACCGTGAGTTTGACGCCAGCCTGGACTACACAGTGAGTTCAAGACCAGCCTGAACTACATAGCAAGACCCTGTCTCACACACACACACACACACACACACACACACACACACACACAAGAAGTAGAGAGATGGCTAAGAAGAAGGTGGGATGTAAGTTTATTACTTTCTACTCTACATAGTTCTATAGTTTCTGAAAAATTTGGTGATGTTTCCATACATACATATGTATACACTGATTAAATCCAACCATCCTTTTTTTTACTTTGCTCCCTCTCCCTTCCCAATCTTAGTAATCATTATTCTACTTTAATCTGCTACTCTGGTAATTAAAAATAAGCAAAGATGTAAAGATACACTAAAAAGAAAAAGTAGCAGTGCCTGGAAAAAGAAAAGAAGCTTCAGGGTTGAATTACTAACAGTCATCTTTAAAAGCTAGTATTTAAATATAAAATGATAATTAAAAACTATAGCTCTATTTTCCACAATGGCTGTGGAGGAAAGTCAAGGAAAAGATGTCACTAAAAAAAATCCATAATATAAAAAAGACTTTGAAGCTAAGAAGTTGATTTCATACAAATAAAATGACAAGCAGGAGTTAATAGAGATTATGAAAAAAGAAGAGGCACCAGTTCCTAGATACCAAGCATTCAGACCATCACCAAGTCTATAATCTGTGCAGTGAAAGAGCTTATGATCCTAAGTACTTCCATTATACAGCCCATCAAATCAAGATTGATGATCACAATGTTCCCACTCTGAAGAAAATGTTTTTGCTCACCAAGGAAGCAGAAGAATGGATGGCTCAAGGTAAGGAAAACGTTGTTGCAGTTCACTGTAAGGGAGGCAAAGGAAGAACTGGAACTATGGTTTGCGCCTACCTTATTACCCATAGATTGTTTTTAACTGCGAAGGAGAGCACTTATTGTTTTGGGGAACGATGAACAGATAAAACCAGCAGCACTAAATTTCAACGGATAGAAGCTTCCTCTCAGGATAGATATGTTGGATATTTTGAAAAACTGATGACTTTATACAACAGGACTCTCCTCCAAGAAAAATACTCATAATAAAAAAATTCATTATTTATTCAATTCATGAAGTTGGTAAAGGCAATGGAAGTGATCTAAAGGTGCATATAGTAATGTAGCAGGAGGCTGTCTTTTCCTGTTTTTCCACAAATTATATGGTATTTAACATTCAATGAGACAGAGTAATAATTAATATATTCAATTGTCCAGCACTGTATGATGAAGTGAAAGTGAAATTTTTACCTTTGGAGCTTTCCACGTATCATGACAACTGCCCTTTATTCTCTTGGTTTTGCATATCCTTCATACAAAAAACAGAGGTAGAAGGAGCCAATAAACATAGCAATAGAGGGTATATTTTGAAAAGAATGAACTAGTGACGCTATAGCTGGTATTTGATTAAAGTGCATCTCCCATTCTCAGATAGAATCATGTCTTCCCCAGTCCCTGCTACATACTTTATGTCTTCTAAATCTTTGCTGGCATAGCTATACTTATACATATATATGTGCATTTGTTTCTGATAAATCTATTAAATAGACACAGGTAAAATGTCAAAAAAAAAAAAGCAATACTTCATTTTGAGCCTTGCTGGTGACTCTGCATTTGGTAAGCATGGCATAGTGGCACACAACTGTAATACCAACTACTTGAGGCAGGAGGATTGCAAGTTCAAGGCCACCCTAGGCAACTTAGTGAGACCTTATCTCAAAATAAAACTTTTTTATAAATGTGCTGCGGATGTAGCTTAGTGGTAGAGCACTGTCTACCACATGTGCCAGGCTCTGGGTTCAATCCCTGGTATCACCCTCCCAAAAAAAGAAAGACTCAGTCTCATGAATGTATTATTTTCATGTTCCTATGTTAGGAAAATAAAGTTTACATTATCATTTCTCTTTTATCCTTCATTAATCAAAAGATAGCCCTTTATGAATAATAGAAGTGCTATTCCTCAAACACAAAAACTAAAATGTAAAAATAACATTAATATGAATATGGTCAAAATGTCATTTTTAATGAAAAATAGCAAAAATATTTTAGTAATTCAAATGCCTATTCAGCTATCTCTTCTGCATATTTTATGTGACATGTCTAAAATAGTGTGAACTTTCAAAAATAGATCAACTCAGAATTATAAACTTTATCCACTAAATTTTCTTAATATACTAAATAAAGGTATATCGGTCAATGGGATTTTACAATAGAATATTAAATGCTCTGGAGAGCTGTGCTAATACCAAATGATAACAAAACTTTAATATAAAAATCTACACATATTTAGCTGGCTGTGGTGGTACATGCCTGCCACTCTGGGAAGCTGGGGCCAAAGGATCACATGTTTAAGTTCAGCCTGGGCAATTTAGCAGCGTAGCAAAACCCCATCTCAAAATAAAAATCAAAAAGAACTGGGGATGCAACTCAATGCAAACGTTCTGGGTTCAATTCCTAGTACTGTAAAAAATAATTGTTTTTTAAGAAACCACTTATACAGGAAAAAAAAAAAGACAAAGAATGACCTAATGTGAATCAAATGTAACAAATACAATTTTACCTAAAATTACAAAGAGCTAACACAATCTTAGGATGCATGAAAACTCTTACTTTAGGAAGTAAGAGTTCACCGCATCCTAGTTGGGTCAGAATGTATCTGAGGAAACATGTTCCAATCAAGACACCACCTTCTGCTGTGTACCTGAAGAGTGCCGAGCATAAAGCCCAAAACACTGAAGAGGCTCAGGTTGAAGGAAGTGAAGGAAATTGTGTTCAGCAGAGAGAAAGAGAGCCAGGGAAAGGATTTGAAAACCACCATTTTACAAATAGGTAAAGAAATCTGGATGTTAAGCCTGAGGGTAGGGCCAAGAGGAAAAGAGAAAAACAAAGCAATACAACTATTTTCAAAACAATGAAAAATTGTTAGAAATACATTTCATTGAAATATTATCCAAAAGCTAAACAATCATCTGCTGATTTTCTTCTGTCTATTTCCCCCTAAGTCCTTAAAAGAATAATCCGTCCTCACTGTGTCTACTTCCTAAACTCTTTTCAGCAAAACTAGTACAATGTTGATAATTATTGAAGCAGGATGATGGGTACAAGTGGGTTCCTTACACTATTTTGTTTAGTTTTTCACAGCTTGAAAATCTTTACAACAAAAGTTTATTAACAAAAGACATTATTCAATTTACAACCTCTCTGATTTCTCAACCAACTTTAATATACACCCCATTTCCATCCCTAATAAATATTTGCTCACGATCACCACTGATATGCTAATCACTGAACTCAGCTTTCTGCCTCTCGGAAGCTCTCAGTAGCCTATGATACCACTGTCCGAGACCATCTTGAAACTCCTGAAATTGGCTTCAGAAAGCCATTCTTTCACCTCTCCATTGTCATTCATCACAAAACTATCCATATTCTGTTTGCTACCTCAAATACATAGTATCACCAATCAGTCCCTCAAGATGGAAATTTCGGAATTATCTTTAATTGCCCTCTTTTCCTTATGTCACAATATTAGATAATTAAATCCCATACTCCATGTCAGAATGTAGCCCAACTTGAGATTCTCATCGTCTATTACATGAAAGACATCTACAGCTTTAATGCTGCCTCTGCCAATAGCCTTTCCTCAGTCCAGTCAATGCTCAATACACTCCTCAAAGTCATCTTCCTAACATGCAAAGCTAATTACGTTAGCCCTGGCCAAAAACATAGGGATGCCTCCTTGTACAAAACAGCAGCTGAGGCCCTTCATTATCTCGTCCCACATATATCTGGCCATATATTTAGCTTCATACATATTCCTCATATGTATACGATACATTGAGTCATCGCTTCTCCACCTTTTGGCTAAGATCAAGTGTAAGATACACTGAACCTTTCATTTGTTTTCTGAAAATGCCATGAGATTTTATAATAGCACCTTTAAACATGATGTTCCCTCTGTTTGACATGCATTTCTACTCTACAAATTAATATCATAGACTGGGCATGATGGCGCATATCTGTAATCTCAATACTCTGGGAGGCTGAGGCAGGAAATTTTAAGTTTGAAGCCAGTCTGGGCAATTTAAATAGAACTTATCTCAAAATAAAAAATAAAAAGGCTTGGATTCAATCCCCAATAACACACACACACCACACAATAATATATTTCAAGGTTCAGATTCCTCAGTGGGAATTCTTTTTATCACTCATTCAGCAAAAAAATATGTTGTGCACCTGTCAATAAGACATGAACTATTACATTAAGAAACTCATACATTCATTTATATTCTTTCAGTACCTTGTCCATATTGCTATTATCACACTTAGCACATTATAGCATATCCTTATGTAAAAAGACATGATAGTCTCTCTTCCCAGCTGGATCAAGAAATCATTGAAGGTATAGGCTGTCCAATTATTCTTTATATACCTAGGATGCTGATGCCATTCAAAACAAATCAGTTTTCCTCTAGCTCATGACCAGAACTAAAGAATAATAAATAATAAGTATTAAAATATTTAACATCATGGGCTGGGGATTTAGCTCAGTGGTGCAGCTGCCTGCCTCACAAGCACAAGGACCCGAGTTCAATCCCCAGTACCCAAAAAAATAAATTAATTAATTAACATCACTATGCAAAACAAACAGCTATACACTTACCTCATAGGTCTATAGTTCAGTATTATAAGTGCCAAGACTATCATCACACAGACAGCTCTTCGCTTTGGACTGGGGACTTTAAGCCTCTGGTTCTAAAGGACATAACCATATGAGGTATAATTAAACTACACATCAACCTCACAAAAAGCAACATCTAAAATAAGAATTCTCTTTGGGCCTGGAATTTAGCTCAGTGGTTCCACTGCCTGCCTTGCAAGCAAAAGGTCCTGAGTTCGATTCCCAGTACCAAAACTAAAAAAAGAATTCTCTTTACCAATTACATAAATATTTTTCTTGAAGAGCTGGGCATGGTGGCACACACCTATAATCCCAGCACTCGGGAGGCTGAGGCAGGAGGATCACTGTGAGTTCAAGACCAGCCTGGACTACATAGTGAGTTCCAAGTCAGTCTCAACTACATAGCAAGATCCTGTCTCAAAAACACAAAACAAAAACAAAACAAAAAAATATATTTTTCTTTAAAACAAAAAAAACCTCAAAGGTGAAAAAGTAATACTTTCCAAAAGACTAGAGAGGAGCCTTCCAAGTTTTCCTTTCCAGTAAAAGAAGCACAAGAAAAAACAATAGAAAAGAAAAATATACAGCAGACAATTTAACAGTTCTATATTTTTATGGATCTCTAAAGAATTCTGAGACACAAGGTATGGTTGAAAAATACAGCAAGTGTTTAAAAAACAAAGTAAAAGACACATTGCTATTAATCTCCTTCAAAACACTCCTGATCATTTCCAACACACTGATCCCATCATTCTTGCCATTTTCTGAAGAGGTTCTGAAAGCCCTCTTTCACTGCGTTGTCGCAGCTACCTCGAGGTCCTGAATCAATTAAAAATGTCATCTGACTTTGGGGAAGAGCCACAGCTCATACAGTGCCGGAGCCAATGAGTGAGGACACACTATAATGTTTTCATCAGCCTGCCTTTTTGTTGGATGGTACTTAGCAGCAGCAGTCACCATATTTTTTAACACACTTTGTAAAGCCACTCGTGAAACAGGACTTTCAGAACTCCTCCAGAAAATGGCAAAAATGATGAGAGATCTGTGATGGAAGTGAGGGGAAGTATTTCAAGGGAATTAATGGCAATGAGTCTTTAACTATAATTTTTAAATTTAAACATTATTTTGATCACCTCTTTATTGTTTGTTTCCCTGTCTTTTTTTCAGTTTACATATTTTTATTAGTACATGTTTGCAGTACATAATGTTTATGTTTCTCACGAGGAGATGGTATCTGTACATAACACATCTTAATTCTTTTTTCCTCCCCTTTCCTCCCCTGCCTCCCTCTTCCCTTCATCTCTTGATCCCCTTCCCATATGAGAAAGATCTATTTTCCTACTTCCTACTTTTACTTTTACTTTTACTTTGCTCTTTTTTTATATTTTGGGTTTCTCATCTAAGAGAAGCTATATAATATTTAAGCACGTGTATGAGTTACTTCACTGTCTTCGAAGTCACTGTTTCCAGCAACCCACTGGAGTACTCCCCTGTGTTTAATTGGCATCCATTTGGTTCAGTACGGTCGGGAGTGGAAATGCTGAAAGCAGAAGGGTTCATGAACAGAACTGAAGTTGATCTTTTCAAGATCAGCATTGGCAACAGAATGCAAAAAACATAACAATGAACAGGTGGAAGGAGGAAAGATAATAACATATTTTTCTTTTGCATTACTCTCTTTTATAAAAGGGAAGACCTGAGGATTATTCAGGAGCCTTAATATGACTTAGTCAGAAAAGAGGGTGCTAAGGTACAGTTGGGAGAAACCCAAGAAAAGATGTCTTTTGTATAGATTGGGAGGTACACTTTAAAAGGTCCTTTCAAATTGTTTTATCATTAGTACAAATGTTTTCAGACTTAACTCTACCCTCATTTTGCTAGCACTGTTGTTTTATGCAATTTAAGATATATAAATTTATCAAATTATTATTTAGAAAAAAAACTCTAACCCATCTCAGCCAGCTCCATCACTAGCACTCACCTCTGATACAACTTCATCTAGCTGCCGTTTCAACGATCCATTCTCTTTCTTCAGTTGCTCATTCTCTGAAAGAGCAGCCTTTAATCTTGCCTCCAGCCCTAGCATATATTCTTTCTTCTTCTTGCGTGACTGACAAGCAGACTCTCGATTCTTTATCATACGTTGCTGTCTTCTTAGCACAGCAATCTACAAAAAGATGCAATAAATCAGAATACTATGGCTACAGAATCAGATCAAAAGAGATCAAAATATACTGACTTTCACAGGTATTTTTAAACAAATAGGTTACAACTGTATCAAAACAGGTTTTAAAATAGACTGCTAAGTAAATTCATAAAAATCAACCTAACTGTGAAATCCTTTCTTCTGGTGTTTTCTGAAGCTTATTTATTGATCTCCCAGTTTTCCCCTTAGAAATTTCCTCAGAACGTGCCTCCAATAATATCTGTAGGGCCAGGAATTTGGCTCAGTGGTTCCGCCACCTGCCTCGCAAGCACAAGGACCTGAGTTTGATTCCTGGTACAAAAAAAAAAAAAAAAAAGAATAATAATATCTGTATAGGGGGCCAGGGATTTAGCTCAGTGGTGCTACTGCCTGCCTTGCAAGCTCAAGGTCCTGAGTTCAATCCCCAGTACCAAAAAAATATAGTAATAATAACATCTATGTAGCGCTGTGGATGTACTTCAGTAGCACCATGCCTGGCAAGGTCAAGTTTGGTCTCCAGTACTAGAGGCAGGGGGAGAGAGAATATCTGTATACAGAGCCATCCCTCAATATTTATGGGGAAAAGGTCTAGACTTTCCACAGACTAAAATCTGCAGATGTGCAGCCCCTTCTACAAATGCCTTCTTAGTGTTTGCATATAATCTACTCATATCTTCCTATATACACTAACTCATCCCAAGATTACTTATACTATCTAATACAATGTAAATGCTATGTAAATATTTTATACTGAATTGTTCAGGGATTATCAAGGAAAATAGCCTATATATGTATAGTACCGATGTAATTTTTTCACATATTTTCTATTCAGTTGCTGAATCCAACGCAATACCCACAGGCATGGAAGGCCATCCACCTTTAATCAGCATCTCTGGCCCTACACTGACTATGCTCCAGAACCACATATCCAACCAGTTACTTATATAAGCCACTTCTGCTTGTAAAGCACTTATCACTTCAAATTCAGCATGTCTAAATTGAACACATCTCCCTCTACCTAATTTTTAAAAAATATATACATCTTCTATCAATACTTAGTATCTCTCAGGATGTAAAGGAAAAGAAGTGATCATTATTGTTTTTCTTTCATTCCCTATATTCACTCCCTTTCTCAAACCCTCACTAAATATGAGGGTATATACATATATATATATATATATATATATATATGTATCTGTATGTATATATGTATATATGTATAAATATATATATATCTGTATATACATATATTTCATCAGTTTTCTTCAATGAAAATGTCTCAATTATTCCTTGTTCTCTATTCTCACTGTCATCTTCTGAATATAAGCACTCATTAATTCATCTATGGACCACTATAACACTCTTAACTGTTCCAGTTGTTTTCCAACTCATCATATCTACCATTTCAAACGTAACTTCTTCCACTAATTTTTTATCTTAATGTTCCACTGCAAAGATAAGGTGGTCATACATCCTAGCTACCCACTTTTAACTGTCAATAATCACCACACTTCTGCCCTAAATCCACAACTATTCAAGTTATATTGTGACCCTATTTAAAGCTTCTCTATCACTTCTAAATGTCTAACTTATTTCTCTTTTATAAGGTTTATCCCCATCTCCTCCACTAACCTCATTCTAAGACCCCTCCAAATTCTAATTGTTCTTATCTGATTTTATTTCTCTGATCATCATATGCTCTTATAATGTGGAACACATACCCGAATACTCTAATGGTGACAATTGTTTCAAGAAGTTAACTTTCTCTCCACCTAGACTTTAGATCTTGAAACCCAAAACCGTGTCTGATACTATCTTTTTGTTTAATATTCACAGTATCTACTATCATCAAAACTCAGTGAGCAGCAAGGTTTGGTGGCGCATGCCTGTAATCCCAGCACTCGGGAGGCTGAGGCAGGAGGATCGCTGTGAGTTTCAGACCAGCCTGGGCTACATAGTGAGTTCCAGGTCAGTCTCACTATATAGTGAGACCCTGTCTAAAAAAAATAAAATAAAATAAAAAAACCCTCAGTGAACAAAATTATTTTTAAGTTCTCTAACTTATAAAACACACTACTGCAGCATTAGTGTAAAATTTTTAGGCAAGGAGAAGAGATAGCAAAAGTAAGTCCATAAAAAGCACCAAATAATAATATAAATTTGATTAAATACAGTCTAAATTAATGACCTCTATATATTTTGTAATAGAATTTTTAAAAATAAACATTTACTATAAGTTATTACATAATCCATCACTAAACAGTGAATTTCATATCAATTTCTTTTTAAATAACATCATAATATTTATCCAAATACTACATTTCTAGAAAGAGGGATGCCAAAACCCATTAAGCAGCCTCTCAGCACCAAGCACTGTCAACAGTCTTTCAGTCATAACCCAAAAGAAAAAGAAATGATATATAAGATGTCACAAAAAGTGTGGGTCTTTTTCTTTTTCTTTCATTGAGGAAGACTGGGGATTGAAATGAAGGCCTTCACACTCAGCTCTTTTTGTTTTTCATTTGGAGTCAAGGTCTTGCTAAATTGCCTGAGTTGGACAGCACTATGGGAGGCTGAAGCAGGATGATCACAAGTTCAAGACCAGCCTTGGCAACTTAATGAAGTAGTGAGAGCCAGTCTAAAAAATAAAATAAAATAAAAAAACCCTCAGTGAACAAAATTATTTTTAAGTTCTCTAACTTATAAAACACACTACTGCAGCATTAGTGTAAAATTTTTAGGCAAGGAGAAGAGATAGCAAAAGTAAGTCCATAAAAAGCACCAAATAATAATATAAATTTGATTAAATACAGTCTAAATTAATGACCTCTATATATTTTGTAATAGAATTTTTAAAAATAAACATTTACTATAAGTTATTACATAATCCATCACTAAACAGTGAATTTCATATCAATTTCTTTTTAAATAACATCATAATATTTATCCAAATACTACATTTCTAGAAAGAGGGATGCCAAAACCCATTAAGCAGCCTCTCAGCACCAAGCACTGTCAACAGTCTTTCAGTCATAACCCAAAAGAAAAAGAAATGATATATAAGATGTCACAAAAAGTGTGGGTCTTTTTCTTTTTCTTTCATTGAGGAAGACTGGGGATTGAAATGAAGGCCTTCACACTCAGCTCTTTTTGTTTTTCATTTGGAGTCAAGGTCTTGCTAAATTGCCTGAGTTGGACCCACACTTGCAGTCCTTTTGCCTCCCCTTCTCAGAGTGCTGGGATACAGGTGTGTGCCACCATACCTGGCTGGGTTTTCTTTTTTTAACTAAAATTCCACAAGAATGCCAATGCTATATAACTACCATCTATAAAACTGCCCTGAAAAACAGCTATCCAACTCTTCAGTAATGTTACACACACACACACACATGCAGCAGTGACAAAGCTATGATGGATTATTGACCAATTTCAAACTACTCTCTGGACAATACCGCTTTGTGCAGTCTAGTGTTACTTTCAGTCATCCTCATTGTTACTGAGAATTCCAGGGTCCATGATTAATACTGGAGTGCTGAGGTACACAGAACATTGAACAAGCACATAAAAGAGAAGGTTCCCAGATGGAAGAGTTTACTCTAAAAGTTAGATAAAAGGCAAGCTTTCTTTAAAGGCTAATTAATCTATGGAATTTGGGGAGGCTTGCAGATGGTACACTATTTAATACATTTCAAACAAGGATTAGGCATATCTATAAACAATAAAAGCACCTGCATATTACACAGCATTAAACTTTCAAAGGCTGTCAACACACATGCCTCACACCAAAAAAATGAAAACCACCTGTGGTCAAATATTCATTGCCATCCCATATAAAAAGATCCATTATAAGAGTTCTCAAAATACCCAATACTACCAATAAAAACACAGAGCAAATAGAGTATAAATAAATAAAGCCCACAAGAAGCAAAACCAGAGCTCTAACTTTATACCTTAGCAATCTATCATTAGATACTGAATATATAATATTTAGTCTATCCTTCCTAGGCAAAAAATGTCATTTTTAAACAAAATACATACATATATAATGTGGTATTTGGTATTTATTTGGGAGTATTATTAGAGAAAAAGGATTACTCTGTAATTCTGGTTGGTAAGTTGATTTTTGCACATACAATGTATCATAATTATTATTAACATGCAATGAGAATGGCAGCATACTATTTTGATTACTTTAATGTTTCAAAATATATTTAGTTGTCGCAAGCACAAGGACCTGAGTTTGATCCCTGGTTCAAAAAAAGTGTATATATTTCACAGTTAATCTGTAACTCCTGAAATTTGCATAGTTTTTCAAGATTCCTTAAAATAAGCCTTATCACTGGATCCACTATTACAGAGTAGAAGGGCCAAGCCTAGAACTAAGGTCAACTGACTCTAAGGCTGGTGGTAAGTACATACACAATAGCCCCAAATTTCTCTTAAATAACAAATGGGGAGTCTTGTAATCACAGCACAGAACTCTAACCTCAGTGAACTGTACGGTTACTTTATGTGTCTCTCTGCAGAGACTTTGGAACTGTTTGTGTCCAGAGCTTAATCTCCTCTGTTAGCAATCTGAAAATATAAAATCAATACTCTGGCCCATTAATCAACTGACACGTGTTCCCTATATGCATAGCAGATGATTTAACATAGACAGAAATGAGCAAACAGCTGGCCAACCTCTGTTTCTGATTGTCTTGCCTTCAGACATCTCTCCCACCAACCCCTGTGCCTTGGAAACAGGAAAAAGGAAAAAGAACAGAAAGAAAAAACTCCACAGCTGCAAAGTATTCTTCTTTTAGTGTCACTGAACCATAAAATGTAGTTTTGCTTGCTAAACATTTATTTGAAAGTAAAAAAGACACGTAAAAGGAAGACTTTCACAAATGGTGAAGTTCCTTTTGTGGGCTGGATCAGTTTAAAAGTCAAAGTTCCAAATATGCCCCCCCATTTGGTTTGTTTGTTTGTTTGTTGAGACAGGGTCTCACTATGTAGTTCAGGCTGACCTTGAACTTGCGGTGATCCTCCCAATCCTCCTGCCTCAGTCTACCAAGTGCTAGGATTACAGGCGTATGCACTATACCTATCTATATTTTGTTCTTAACTTTAAAAGCTGTAACAACTGATAAACAATGTAAGATATTTTAACCTATTTTCGTAAAGCAACAGAGACTATTTAGACTAAAGCCTTGATTCTGAGATGTTGCTAAGAAATGAGCATCAAAGACCTGAATGAGTATAAATTAATGTAATATTAAAGCAGGGTTTTTTTCGCTACAAAATACCTGGCTACATCTCATGTAAACTCGTCAGATCAATACTGATAATTTATGGGTGAATCACTTACTTATTACTGACTTGCTGTACATCTTACTATCACTCCTAATTTTCATTTAGCTGAATGCAGCACTCTAAACTGATAAAGCAGAAACACACTAACCTCTTCATCACATCGGACAAGAATACATAAATAAATTTAGTTTAAGCCAAACTGAAATTGATTTAAAGATCTAAGAATGAAATTTCCTTGCACAGTTATTCCAAGTTACATAACATATATTAACATATATAATTGTATATAAGAGTAAACACACATGGCCAAAATCAACGGCAAATTTAATTTGTGGCAATCTTAAATAGTCAAACAAATTAAATACTTATTTGATTTAAGACTTTTAAGTATATTTGTTTTTTCTCACAAAAATTATTTACACCAGAAAAAGAAAAATTTTAAATTTATCCTACCTCTACCCATCTGTGTGTGTGTGTACCCATGTGTGGGTGTGTGTCTCTGTCTGGATGAGTCGATGAACAGATGGCCAGGAAGCAATTGAGGTAAAATGTTAACATATGAATCTAGCTGAAGAACACAATTTTTGGTTTTGCAACTTTTTATATTTTTATTTTACTTATCCCATTCCCCCCTCCCTTATGTACAAAAGCTTTGCTTCCATATTTTCCTTCTATTTTCACTTTTTCTCTTGTCCCTTCCTTCCTCCCTCCCTCCTCCCTTGCTCCCCTTCCCATCTGAACACTTTATTCCCATTTCCCAATATCCATTATACATCTCAGTCCTTACATCCACCTTCAATTTCTCACAACGGAGAAACATGGTATTTAAACATGTGTGTCTGATATATTTCACTTAAGAGTGTGGTCTCAAGGTCCACCCATTTAGCTATAAATGTCTGAAGCTCATCCTTCTTTACGGCAGGCAAGTACTCCACTGTATAAAAAAAAAACACATATTCTTTATCCCCTTTCAGCTGATGGGCACTTGGGCTGTTTCCAATATTTAGCTATTACACACCGTGCTGCTATAAACATGGGTGTACCTATATCACTGTGGAATGATGCTTTTAATTCTTGTTTTGGGAACCTGGGATCAAACTCAGGACCTTGCACTTGTGAAGCGAGCAGCGGCACCACTGAGCTAAATCCCCAGCCCCGATGCTTTTAATTCTTTCAGGAAGATATCTGGGAGAGGTATAGTATGTAGGTAAATGGAATCACTAGTTTTAGTTTTTTGAGAAATTTCCATACTGATTTCCACAGTGGTCGCACCAGTCTACACTCCCATCAACAGTGGAGAAGGGTTCCTTTTTCCCCAGGGCCCCTCCAGCATGTTATTGGTGGATTTCTTGATAGCAGCCATTCTTGCTGGAGTGAAATTAAATCTGTGTTGTTTTAAATGTTTTGCAACTTTTTAGCACTTGAAATTATAACCAAACATAAAGATTCACAAAGAGAGAGAGTGCACACATCGCAGTGGAAATTGGGAATTTTAAGAAAGACACAAAACCAAGCACAGTGGCGCATTCCTGTCATTCCAGCACTGAGGGCAGTACAGGCAAGAAGATCACATGCTCAAGTCTCACTGAGAAAACTTAGCAAGACCCTGTCTCAGAATTTTTTTTTTAAAAGCTGGAGATAGAGCTCTAAGAGCTCAGTGAAGAGCGTCTCTAGGTTCCCAGTACAGGCAGAGAGGGAAGAAAGACATAAAATACTTCTCTTTAGAGCTCAAAATCAAAGGAGGTAAAATCCACAGGGAATTTTAATCTAACACTTTTAATCCTTGATTATCATTCTTTAACCACCTACAGCCAAATTCTGTTAACTATTGATGTTCTTTAACATAACTGTAAGATAATGATCTCTGAGAGGACATACCCCTTAAAGAAAATAGACATTAATACTTTCATTTTAAAATTTTACCATTCTCCTTTATGAACTACCTATTAATTTTGTCCACTGATTGCTGACTTAACTTGTATTTTCCTCACTGACTTATATACTGTTCACATATTAAAAATGGTTTTAGAAGAACTATGAAAACCTATACATCCTCTCTCTCTTATCTGCTCCCTCTCTCTCACTGCTCTCCTGAATAAAGTCTCCTGTCAGAAAAAAAAAGAAAACCTGTACATGAATGTTCAAAACAATATTATTCACAGAAGCCAAAAAGTAGAAGCAACTCTTTGCCTATACCTATGGCTTCAAGTGTCCTACTATATTTCCTTCTAGCAGTTTCAAAGTTTCAAGTTTAGATCCATTTTGAATGGATTTTTATAACATGAGAGAGATCTAGTTTCATATAGATATCCAGTTTCCCAGCACCATTTGTTAAAGAGGCTGTATATAGATTCCCCCCGCCAAAAAAAACCTGGTATATGCATACAAAGGAATATTATTCAGCCATAAAAAGGAATACCCATTCATGCATGCTTCAGTGTGATTGAACCTTGAAAAACATGCTAGGTGAAAAAATCATACATAACAGGCCACACAGTGTATGATTCTACTGATGTGAAATGTTTAGGACAGACAATTACAAAAGAAAGTAGATTAGTTGTTTCTAGGACTGCATGGTGGGAGTTTTGAGGAATGACTATCCATGGGATTTCTTTTCAGAGTAATGAAAATATTCTGGAATTAGAAAGCAGTGATGATTTCACAACTTCATGAATATATACTTTTTTTTTTCTGGTACCAGGGATCAAATTTGAGTCCTTGCACTTGTGAATTAGGCGGTGGAACCACTGAGCTAAATCCCCGGCCCCGTGAATATATAAAAAACACTAAAACTGTAACACTTCAAAGGGGAGAGTTTCTTTCCTTCCCCTTTGAACATATATTTTGGTCTTTACACTTTCAGTTTCTCACACCAGAGAAACAATGTGTTATTTAAATATATGTGTCTGATTTATTTCACTTAAGAGTATGGTCTCAAGGTCCAACCATTTAGCTAGAAATGTATCCAGCTTATCCTTCTTTATGGCAGAGTAGTACTGTATATGGGACAAGAAAAAAAAGAATACAAGGAAAAATTGGAAACAAAATTTTTGTAAATAAGGAGGGGAAGAGAGGTTGAAGGGAGGCCAGGGGAATGGGAAAAAAAAAAGAAGCAAGACATATCATGAACAGATATATTCTTTTTTGTGTCTTACCAGGGATTGAACTTGGGACCTTGAGTTTATAAGGCAGGCCGTGGTACCATTTAGCTAAGTACCCAGCCCTCTTGGACAAATACAAATTCCCTATGATGAATGTTATCATTATGTATATCTAAAATGTACTGGGGGAAAAAAAGGTGACTAATACAAATCAGTTTTGCTGGCTATAAAACAGGGTGAATTTATAATATATTAATTTTATCTCAACAAAAAGTAAAAAAAAAAAAAATAGGGAACACCAAAATGTTGGGTACAATTCTACATAATTTTAGGGAAAAATCATTTCACAATTAAATCACAATTAGGGGATAGTTTTCCTGCCTAAAGGCCAGCTACAGCATGTTGAGACATAACTCAGATTTCGCCTCCAGTCACAGCTAAAACCTTAAGGGTCCAGTGATGCTGTGATGCTCAAGACAGGATTACACCAGCTGAAGACATCCTGGGAGGAACAAAATCTTCATCTGCATAGTTCCTCATTGTTCTATAGCTACCACCCTCTGAGTCACCTATTCATTTTTTCCTGTTGTATCAAATAAAGGTGTAACAAGCTGGAAGGTGAGGGTATCTTTCTTCTTTGCTGCCCAGAGCAGCATTGATCAGGCCCAAAGCTCAGCTTCTTCTCTAAGTCTCATTTTTGTCTATATATTAATTAATTCACCTTGTGCTGTGGTGGTTCGCAGGAGACTGGGACTTAATGCAGAGGTTCTAGTAATGTCCCCTTTCCCTGTTCTCCACACTGAAAGTTATGGATTCTCTCCTCAGACAAATGAACATGCACTCAGAGTATTACAAACACTTACGTGAGGAAAGGGGTGAAGCAAAGAAAATGAAAGCTGTTGTTGATAGAAACACTGAAACCTATCCCTGGACTCCAGTAAGGTCTGTGACCAGCACTCTCATACAATGAAGTAGGAGAATGAATTAGAGCTACCCTGATGGAGGGCCATTTGGTAAAAATTTATCAAACTTGACAAAGTATTAAACTTCTGAACCTGCAAGTACAATACCACAAGTTTCTCCTACAGATATACTTGCACAAGAACAAAATGAAATCAGTACCAAGTTATTCAAGGAAAGACATTTATAAAGAAAAAGACTACAAAAATTTCAACTATGCAGGATATAAAATCAACACTAAAAAGTCAATAGCTATTCTATACAAACTGAGAAAGAAACCAGGAAAATAATTTCATTTAGAATAGCCAAAAACAAAACAAAACAAAAACCCAAGGGATGGATCACCCTAACCAAGGAGGTAAAAGATCTTTAAAAATGGAAATTACTGAACACTGAAAAAAAGATGTTGAAAAAGACATCAGAAGATCGAAAGACCTCCATGTTCATAGCTTGGTAGAATCAACATCATAAAGTAGCCATATTACCAAAAGCAATCCACAGATTCAGGGCAATTCCCATCAAAATTCCAATGACATTTTTCATACAACTAGAAAAAACAATCCTAATATTCATATGGACACACAAAAGGGCCAGAAAAGCCAAAGCAATCAGGAGCAAAATGAGCAAACCAAGAGGCACCAGAATACCCAACTTAAAATTACACTACAAACACACCAGGGATTTAGCTCAATGCTGCTACCAACTTCCTCACAGGTGTAAGGTCCTCAGTTTGATCCCTCGTATCAAAAAAAAACAAAACAAAACACTATACAGCCATGGCAATAAAAACAGCATGGTACAGGCAGATAATAGACACAGAAAGATTATCATAGAGGACACATAAACAAACTCACACAACTACAGTCATCTGATTCTTCACAAAGATGCCAAAAATGTAAGGTGAGGAAGATAGAGTTTCTAACAAACAATGCTAGGAAAAATGAATATCCACATTAAAAGAGCTTTCCCATCACTAAGACACAATACCTGACACCCACAAGTTATAGGAGGAAAGGTCTAATTTAGCTCACAGTTTTAGTTGATTTAGTATATGGCCCACTGGTTCCCAAGTGAAAACCTCATGACAGAAGGGCACCACAGAGCTGCTTAGTTCATGGTGGCCAGGAGTTAGAGCAAGGAAGAGTTGGGGCGGGGGAATCACCTGTAGTCCTGAGGGCCACACCTCCAAGACCAACCCAGACACACTCAGGAGAGTTATTAATATACTAGGTGTTACTTAACCCAATGAAGTTGACATATCAGGATTAATGGCCAGGCACATGCAGAATACCGAAGCTAGATCCCTACCTCTTACACTGTATAAAAATCAGTTCAAAATAGATCAAAGACCTAGATATAAGACCTGAAACTTTGAAACTGCTAGAAGGAAACGCAAGGAAAATATGTGAAGCCATAGGCAAAGTCAAAGACTTCCTGAACATGGCATCAACAAAACAGAACACAATAGCAAAAATTAAGAAAAGGCGTTATTTCAAATGGAAAAAAGTTTCTTCATGGCAAGGGAAGCAACCTACAGAGTGATGAGATAGCCCTACCAAACAGGAAAAGACTCTTTACCATATTCATCCAACAGAGGATTAATATATAAAACTATTAAGAACTAAAAAAAGTAACAACAAAAACTGAAATAACCCAAATGAGTGGCACAGATAATTCTCAAAAAAAGTACAAATAACCAATAAGTACATGAAAAATTGTTCAACATCTTTAGCCACTAGGGAAATGTGAAATCAAAATTACAGTGAGGGCGGGGGATTTAGCTCAGTGGTTCCACTGCCTGTCTCACAAAGCGCAAGGACCCAAGTTTGATCCCCGGTACCAAAAAAAAAAAAAATTATTGCTAAAACTACAGTGAGGGCCAGGGATTTAGTTCAGTAGTTCCATCACCTGCCTTGCAGGCACATGTTCAATCCCCAGTACCAAAAAAAAAAAAAAGAAAGAAAAATACAATGAGATTCTGTCTCACCCCTCTTCACAGTGGTTATCATATCATCAAAAATATATAAAACAGCCGAGGATTTAGCTCAGTGCCTGCCTCACAAGCACAAGGACCTGAGTTTGATACCTGGTGCCAAAGGAGGGAAAAAAATACATAAAACAGATGCTGTCAAAGACAGGGGAGTGGAGGAGAACCCTTCTATACCCATAGTGGGAACGTTAATTAGTATAATCACTATGGAAATCAGTATGGAGGGTTCTCAAAAACCCAAAGCTAGAGTTACCCTCAAAAAAGACAGAAATAAGTTATAGTATTCTATAGCACAGTATAGTGATAATAGCTAAAAACAATTACACATTTCTTTTGTTGTTGTTGTTGTTGTTTTGTTTGTTTGTTTGTTTTGGTACTGGGGATTGAACTCAGGTCCTTGCGCTTGCAAAGTTGGCCACTGAACCGCTGAGCTAAATCCCTGGCCCAACAATTACACATCTCAAAACAGCTAAAAAAGATTTTTCAATGTTCTTTACACAATGAAATGCTAAATATTTGCAGTGATGGATATACTAATTATCCTAATTTAATCATACACATTATATACATGTATCAATCATTCTATACAGCTTAATATGGCTAAATATTGTGTCAAAAATAAAAAATAAGTCACACACAGTAGTACACACCTATAATCCCTATAATCATTGGGTTAAGTAATACCTAGTATATTAGTAACGCACTCTCCTGAGTGTGTCTGGGTTGGTCTTGGAGGTGTGGCCTTCAGGACTACAGGTGATTCCCCCGCCCCAACTCTTCCTTGCTCTACCTCCTGGTCACCATGAACTGAACAGCTCTGTGGTGACTCTGGGAGGCTGAGGAAGGAGAATCACAAATCTGCCTAGGAAACTTGGTCATTTAACAAGACCCTGTCTCAAAATTAAAAAAAAAAAAAAAAAAAAAAAAAAAGTCGGGGAGGCCTAGGGATGTAGCTCAAGGTGTGAAGGCCCTGGGTTCAACCTCAGTACTAAATAAATAAATAAATAAGATTAAATAAAAATAGAGCTACCATTTGTTTTGCCAACGAGCTAGTGCCTAATGATTTGTAAATCTTTACCACTTTTGGAAGCCTAATGTTTAAGACATAAATATTTTTCAGATAGCCAGGCCCTTTATTTTCTCACCAAGTAAGAAACTCTATATATTCTGTTGCATTATTTTTGTTAAACTATTACTTTTTTTTTTAAACAGGGTCTCACTATAGCCAGGCTGGCCTTGAACTCATGATCCTGCTTGCCTCAGCCTTCCACAGTGCTAGGATTAGAGATGTATGCTATCACACTGGCTCAAGGGCTACATTTGACTTAATTTCATTCCCTGTATACCCAAAGGAATTTAGGGCAGCATACAATGGGATACCCGTATATCTATCTTCATTGTGGCACAATTCACAGCAGCCAAGATACAGAACCAGTACAGATACCAACAGATGACTAGAATGAAGAATATGTAGTAATATAAAAACAATGGAGTAGTATTCACCCATAGAAAAGAACAAAATTATGTCATGTGCAGAAAAATGGATGGAAGTGGAAATCATCATATAAAGCAAAATAAACTAGACTCAAAAAGATAAGTATCACATGTTCTCCCTTATATATGGAATCTAAAAAAGATGATTATGAGGGCTGGAGATATAGCTCAGTGGCGTCTGGCAAGCACAAGGTCCTGAGTTTGATCCCTGGTACCAAAAAAAAAAAATGATTATGAAAGTAGAACAGAGACTATTATTGAATAAGACAAAGGGAACAAGGGGAAGCAAGGAGGTGTAAAGGAGGATAACAGGGAATGGATAAAAATATATGCATCAAAACCTAGGAATTTATAAAGTTATTAAAAAAAGATTAATCTAATTTCCAATAAAAAAATAGAAATCCCTGGGGACAAGATAGGAGGAGCAAAGAATACTTTCCTCTAGCCACAGCTGGGAAGCAGTTATTCCTAGATAAAACACAGAAAATCCAGGATAATTCAACACAATCCAGCCAATCAATAAACCCTTAATGAAATAAAAACATAAATCTTAACTATGGTTCTTCTATGAAATGACTGTCATACAGTTATTTAAAAAATAAGACCTTTGTACTATTATCAAGGATATATAAAGAACTCAAAACAATCAGTCCCCCCAAATATAAAGACCCGATCCAAAAATGGGCATCCGAAATGAACAGACATTTCTCATACAAAGAAGTAAAAGCAGCAAGAAAATATATGAAAAAATGTTCCACATCACTGGTCATTCGAGAGATGCAGATGAAAACAACACTGAGATTCCACCTCACCCCACAAAGAATGGCTGCTATCAAGAAATCACACAATAACAAATGTTGGCGGGGTTGTGGGGAGAAAGGAACCCTCCTCCATTGTTGGTGGGAGTGCAGACTAGTGCAACCACTATGGAAATCAATATGGAGATACCTCAAAGAGCTTGGACTGGAGGTTCCATTTGACCCAGCCATCCCTCTGTTGGGTATCTTTCCAAGAGAACTAAAAGAATCATATCACAGAGAAGTATGTGCACCCATGTTTATAGCGGCACAGTTTGTAATAGCTAAATCTTGGAAACAACCTATTTGCCCATCCGTTGGAAACTGGATAAAGAAGTTGTGGTTTTTCTATAAAATGGAATATTACTCAGCCATAAAGAGCGAGAGAATAGATTCATTCATAGGAAAATGGATACATATTGAAGATATACTCCTAAGTGAAATAAATAAGTCCCACATGTGTAAATACCAAATAGTTTCCCTGGTGTGAATATTCTGCAATAATGCATAAGATTCTAATAAGATTACTGACATTTAGAAATGGGAGGAAAGGAGCTAAAGGTGTAGGGAAGGTGTGATACGTAGGGGAAGAACAAAAAGGGAAAAGAAAAAAATGTGAGAGAATGAAAAGATGAAAATAAAGTGTTTGTAGATGGGGAGGGGAGGAGAGGGTGAAGGGAGGGCAGAGGTAAGGGGAAAAAAATGAGAATCAAGACTTGCCATGTAAAGGTACATGATCCCAACAATGAATGTAACTGTACTGTATCCCTAAATGTACCAATAAACTCAATAAAAAAAAAATAAGACCTTTGTGATGTACTGATATGGAAGCGCCTCTAAAATATATTAAGTAAAAAAAGCAAGTTGTCGCAGGAAAGCACGTATACTGTGCTACCATTTCTGTAAAACAAGTCAATAGGTGAAAATTGTAAATACATAAAAATCAAGAAACTACCTCACAAAAGATGCATGTAAAACTAGTAAGAGAGATTACTTCTAGCCTTGGAATCAACTGGCTGTATTAAATTGTTTCCCAAGAATGAATCCCTAAGGTAAAGTTGCAGGAAGGGAAATCAGAGAAAGTAGAGATAAGCATATAATTATTTAAGATATAAATCAGCATCCTTTAAAAATACTCTTTAACCATAGCAAGACGCCAAACTGAAAAATATAAAGAATGATAAAGTTACCACAACATAAAGCCATCCAAATGAAATACAACAAGAAGGGAGGGGAAAAGGGAGAAAAAAGTTCACTTCCCCTTCCAAAGCTACTGCAACCGCAAATGAAATTTAACTGCCAAAATCTTTATTCAAGATAAATTTTTAGAAGCCCCAAACCTCCATTTAACAGAAACTACAAATATTTTAACAAAGCATGCTTTTATTTTATTTGCACAGTTTCTGGTAGCAACAAAGCCAAAAAATAGTCAGCACAGAAATAATTTTTCTTCCTAAAATCTGGATAACTTTTTACATCTCCAAATATTTCCTGCTGAATTCATTCTGACAGATTCTTCTACTTGCAGCCTAAAGAAATACTATGATTTCAATGTTTCTGTTGCAAGAAAACTTACTAAAATGTGTCTGTTCATTATTTATCTCAGTAGATCTAAACTAGCCACACAGTTTAAGAAGATCCAGCTCAGGTTTACAGTAGGCCTCACAAAGAACCAGTTATTGGGTATTACAAATAAAAGTAACAGCTTACGTATCTATGCAAGTTTTGCTTCTTTTCTAAAACAGAATCCAAACACACTCAGTTTACTTTTTTAGTTGCTTTGCACTTGCATTATCATAGACATATTTTTTGAGAGACATATCACTAGGGAATCTCTTGCTCCTACATGTCTTAGTAGGTAAGTTAAGAATACAAAGCCCTGGGCTGGGGATTTAGCTCAGCAGTTCAGTGGCCTGCCTCGCAAGCGCAAGGACCTGAGTTCTCCCTGGTACCCCCCACAAAAAAGGAATACAAAGCCCTGATCACTCTACCCAGGCCATTTCTCGGGGTTGGGTTCCCAGCAAGCAACTTTAAAGGATGAGGAAAAGTCTCCCTCTGGACCTGGAGGAGGCTTGCTTCCTACTTGTTGTAAAACTGGTAGATTCTCCAAGTTCCTGTTCCTCTACTACAAAAAAAAAAAAAAGCTATATACAAAGCATTCATCTGGGGCTATATTGTATCACTCCCATGCTAATAATACTAACAGTAACTAAAATCTCTAACTTAACCATCTCTAGGGAAAATAAATACAAAGTTCCAATTTGGTAGGCCAGGGGAATACCTCTCATACCATCTCTAATACCTGTCGGCCTGTGCAAATAAATTCCTTCCCTCCCTCCCCCAGCACCTCTTTTCATAATGGCTCTAAGGACCCCATACTGAGACTTCCAAGGAGTCCCCAGGAATGGAGAAAGTCAAGACCTCTAACTAGACATGTAGGAAAAGGGTACAAGGCAATGAAGGGTTTGAAAGATGTTCACTGGAGTGAATGGGCAGGTAGGAAAGAATACCTTTGATCTCCTGGAAGAACAGTCAGCACCTCTTAATTAACCTCCATCTGAGGTTACTCCTAGTTCTATACCAGTTTCTGATCATTCTCAGTCTTTTGCTATCCCCTGGCCGATGGCAGAATATGCAGAATATAATTTCATCACTCCTTTCCTGGCTCTTTATCCTAGTAACACAAATAATGTAATTCCACAACCCTAAAACCAGAACAGTAATGTTTCACAACCTTTTGCTATTATGATGGGTAGGCAGAAGTAGTGAGTGCAATGCAGATTTAAACAGACTGCTTGTTCTCCAGCCCTCGGTTTGACATCTGGCAACATTCAATTGCCCTTTAAAGACAGATAAGCAGGCTCTCCTACGAAGTTCACTTTGTAGTTCCGAAGATTTCCATTTATTAATACAGTGCATAGAGAATTTCTACACTGAAATAAGAGACTATGTTCATTTTTTCCATCAGGATCAGAGCCAAAAAAGCAAACCATACTTCTTGAAAACTAAGGTAAGGTTTCCAAGAGTTAAACAAAACAGATTTACCAGCAAAAGGCAGGAAGAGTGAAATTATAATTTGAACCAGGCAAACTGTTTCATAACAAAAATGTGGCACTTAATGCAGTTTGCAGAATATGGTATGCGAAAAACGCTACTTATGGCAGTAGCAGACCTCAAGAGAGAGCAACCAGCCCAAAAGAGACCTAAAAAAAAGGTAGAAAAAAATGTAGCCATGTCAGCATCATAAAACCACAACAGACTGATATAATATTTTTGCTGAATTAAAACTTTTTCACCACACTTTTGGTTTAAGAGCATAAAAAGCGCATGATTACATTTTTTGTTATTGTTTTTGACCATTTTGATTAGGAATTTATACTTATTCAAATTTATCTTAATTTAACAAGACTTAAGACTAACAAATACATGCACTGTTGAGGTCAACCAAGTTACTAACACAGAAAGATTATATGAGCAGATCAAACTTCTCTTCTGCAGCTCCTTCTGGAACAGATTTATTTTGGGCTCCTGAGTGGCTTGGCCAGCTGATAGGACAGACTAATGCTTCATTAGTTGAAACAAATATTCAATCAAAACCTCTACCAAAAAACTCACACTGACAAGACTTAGCTCACTCGCTAATGTGCTTGCCAAGTAAAAATAAGAACAAAAACTTCAAGGCAGGGTGACTAGAAAAATTATTCTAATAGTCTTTAAGTCTCTTGTACTAAATGTAGAGCACTTGAATCTTTCATAATACTGTCAACTCTAAATTTTGAAAAGTAGTAAGAATGCTAAAATAAGTAATGCCGAAAACCAAAGCTAGTATTTATTAGAACTATATTTTCTCACACCTCAATTCCTCAGTCTTAACTGAGACTTTGTCAGCAAATTACTCAACAAATTTTCAGAGCCCTTTTAAGAATGCAAAAGTAGCCAAGCATGGTGGTGCACACTTATAATCCCAGCACTCAGGAGGCTGAGGCAGGAGGATCACTGTGAGTTCCAGACCAGCCTAGGCTACATAGTGAGTTCCAGGTCAGTCTCAACTACATAGTAAGACCCTCTCTCAAAAAAAAAGAATGCAAAAGCAGAAAAGACATGGTCTTTCATATCTACAAACCAATAAAAGATGTCTGGCTCACTGGTCAACATATAATTAACTGAACTATGTTTCGAAATTTAAAAAATGGATCAGTGGCATACAATGATCACCAACGCTGAGATGCTCAGTATTGGGCCGGGGATTTAGCTCAGTGGTTCTGCTGCCTGCCTCGCAAGCACAAAGACCTGAGTCTGATCCCCAGTACCAAAAAACAAAAACAAATGCTCAGTATTCCAACAGTGACTTCCTCTGGTTTCTAAATATAATGGCTGCTGAGCCAGGCATGGTGGTGCACACCTGTAATCGCACCAGCACTCAAGAGACTGAGGCAGAGAAGGATTGCTGCAAGTTCGAGGCCAGCCTGGGCTACATAGTGAGTTCAGAGCCAACCTGAACTACAAAGCAAGACCCTGCCTCAAATAAATAAATTCTAAAAACAGCTGTCTAAAAAATCTTAAGATTAGACTAGACATTTCTATATCTTACCTGTACCTACTCCAGGTAAGTCTTCTAGAATAACTCAGAACACTTCTCCTAATTTCCACATGACAACTTTCATTTCCTAGACAATGGTTCCCAAGTCTTTCAGTCTTTTCTTCATTCCAACCCTTAAACCTTTCTCCTACCCATGACATGGTTTGTATATCCCCCTCCCCATCCTACCTATGTTCCTCTGGATTTCTCCAGGACAGCACAGTTATAATTGTATGATACAGACTTAAGTTACATCATCAATATTTCCAACAACTGTGACATACTATTGACCTATTTCAAGGTAATTAGATTTTTATCTTTTTAATGTCTAAAGTATTTGTGAAAAATATTTTAAATGTTCTAGCATACTACATACAAGCAACTTCAAATATTTTGTATTGTTAGTTTCATTGGGAAGATTACACTAGAAACCTTCAAGTTCATAATTTGAGGAGTATTCAAAGGAAATTTTAAGGACTCTTTCAAATTTCTCTTTAAATCCTCTTTCATCCATAAATTTCTTAAGTCTCCTGTGAAAATCATACCCTTTTCTTGTTGGATGTACAACTTCTTAATTGAAAATATGCATTTTTTGTAAATTTTTGTTACTGTCATTCTTTCACTTCTAAAAATTTTCCCATGAACCAAGAGGAGAGACACATTAAGCACTTGGCTTCCATGCCTATCAATATTTTTCTGATCTTGCTTTCCTATCTTGTCTTCACTTTGTTCCCTGAGAGCATTTTAAAATAAACAGCCATCTGAAACACATATTGTACATTAGTGCCTACTATGCCATAAGTACTGTGAGTACTCAAAATAACAAAATATTCAACCTTAATTTTTGTATTAGTCACGTCCTCCATTCTTATATGCCTTCAAAAATTATAGGTCTCTTACATTAGAATTTTGATGCTCTACTCTCATTCAGCAATATTTCTTTGCTATGAGTTTCTACAATATAGTCAAGTAAGATTACTTGGTTGTGTTAATGCAACAGTAGAGAAAATTCACAACAAATGGGTTACTGATATGCTGGTTAATAAATTCTGGTAGGTAGACCAGACAGTGGTCTTAGAAACTACCTTCCATAACTCAACTGGATTTGGAAAAAAAAATTTGGATTTAGAAAATATTTTTAAAGTAATTTATCTAAAGAAAGGAAGGAGTAACAATACTAACAAAAAGTAATGCCCATTTTGTCTTAAAGAAAACATAGGCTTTGCTTCCTCAATCATAATTTTAAACAATCCACTGTTAGACTATTATGCTTACCTTTGACTAAATTTTAGAAACTTGATATTCAATTACTGTTAAATAAATAACATGAGCTATTTTTAATCACTTTGAAAGAAAGCAAGAGTTAGCTGGCAAGTGTTATAAACAGGCTTAGGAAGTAATAGATCTTAGGAAACTCTGTGATTTATAAGTTACAAGAAATCCCTACAACATGCTAGAAAATTTGAAGGTTTACAAAGATGAGAAAGTTCCAAGTAATTTTTAAGAGGCAGAATTCCTTAGAGTAGCAAGTTATCATTATACAGTGCTGAAAACTTCAAAAACTCAAGAGAGAAGCTAAATATAAAACCTGCCTATAAAGTAGTCCTTAGACTCTTATCTGAAGAATTCTTAAGAGCATTTTCAATCAGGAAATATGAAAGAATCTGTAAAATATCAGTGGCTGATTGGGTTGACAGGGTGGATGCAGACTGTACAAGAAGGTTCTAGAGAAAGAATAAACAGAAGCTCAGCAAGCCACTGCAGACTTTTAAAAACCTTAGATTCTCCAATAAGTAGCCTTACCCTAATTTCCCACCAACTATTGAATGTGCAATTTCAACACATTCTTATTTCATGAAATATGACAAGCTTTAAAAATCAAATTGGTTAACAAATGCAAAAGGTGGCTTTAGTTTTTCTGAAGCGAGGTATTAAAAAGCACTACAGTTCACACTTACATCTGAACCCACACTTCTCGTGATACTCTGTAGGACAGGTCTAGTCACAGAAAGTTTCCCATTCACTGGGCTGCTCACCACAGGGGCTGGCACCACATTCACCACATGATTAGGTAGCTGTGCGGCTCCCCCAGAGACAGCAAGGACAGGCTGAGCAGAGGGCAGAACTCCAGGAGTCTGCAGTTGTACAACAGCAGGCTGAGAGAGTAAAACAGTCTGACCTGCATTAGAGAAAAGAAAGGAGTCAGAGAGTGCACAGCCATTGTGGCTGGGGAAGCAGTGTAACATTTAAGTCTCTTCTGCAGACTTTATACCCTCAAGTAAAACATGACCACAGCAACACACAATTATGGTGACTCTGCTGCTTTGTTCTGTTTTGTAATGGGAACTTAGTTCATCCTCTTTGAATTATCAATAACAATGTATTTTCAGATTGGGTGCAATAGCACATGCCTGTAGATCCAGCGTAGGGAAGCTAAGGTAGTGAAGTAGGTTAGTCCAGGAGTTCGAGGACAACCTGGACAACATAGTGAGATTCAATCTCACAAAACAATAACAAAATATGTATCTCCATATTTATATTTCTCAACTACACACATATCAAATTTGCCATTATACATAGATTTCCCAAATATTATACTATTAAATTTATTACTATTAAAAGGATTTTTTTTTTTTTTTTTGGTTGTTTGAGACAGTGTCTCACTATGTAGTTGAGACTGATCTGGAACTCACTATGTGGCTGGTCTCAAACTCACAGCGATCCTCCTGCCTCAGCCTCCCGAGTGCTGGGATTACAGGTGTGGGACACCATGCCCGGCTTACTACTAAAAGGATTTTGCCTATTATAGATAACAAATTTTTCATACCAAACACACACACACACACACACACACACACACACACACAAAATATATATATATACACACACACACACACACACACACACACACACACATATACACACACACACACACACAGTATATGTTTTAGGTTATAGACATATTTTATTTTTATTACTAATTCATATTAACTGTACAGATTAATAGGTCTGTGTTATTTCTACAAATACACATATTGTAATTTGTTCAAATCCACCCTCCCTGAAAGTGCATCTTGGCCTCCCCTCCCTTCCCCCTACCCATTTCCCTTCCCTGTTAGACTTTTCCAATTTCAAATGTCATCCTTTTTAAGATTCCACATGAGAGAAAACACGTATTTTTTAATTAATACAACTTACAAACACATATGATACCAAAAATATGTGAACAAAGTCAGTAACTCAATAATGGAAGAACAAGGGACTATAAATACCAAAATCTTAAAACCATTTGAGATGACTTTTTAGCTAACAAGCACAGTAAATATAAATACGTAAATTAAAATACCCTGTAGAAAATACTAACTGTCGGGAGCATTTCTACATAAATTTTAGGGAAAAATCATTTCACAATTCAAGTATGACTATAGCTATCGAAGGCCCAGTGCTGCCTTGCCCAAGAGCCGGTGACACCATGAGAAAACAACTCTGTTTGCCTCCGGTCACAGATGAGGCCTCAATGGTCTGTTTCTGTGACACTGTGGTGCTCAACGGCAAGGAGACACCAGTTGAAGACATCCTGGTTCCTTGAGAACCCAGGAGTAACACAAAAGAGAAAAGTTTTACCTGGGGAGGGAGGAGCTCCTTATCAGCTCAGCTCACTGTCCTGGGAGTGCTCTCCTTTCCACCCGCATCACGTGAGATTTGCTTCCACACTCCCTCCAGCTATGGTGTGTACCCCATAAATAGTGCCTGGCTTGGGGAGTCCTTGTCTTTGCCCGCTCTGAGGCACTGACCCCCAAAGCAGTTAGAGGAAATCAGCCTCTGATAATCAAGCCCTCCAACCCCTGTCAAGAATTACCCTTCTAGGCTTTTATTAGTATACACATTTATTATTATTCTAAACACGCTTACCTGAAAAGAATTGAAATCCTTACCCTGAAGACTTACACAATTCAAAGAAGTGATCTATTAAAAATGTTCCTTCCCTGTTATGAGTTTCTTTTTGGATTTGGTCAATTTTATATGGTGCTCAAAGCCTTCAATATCCACAGGTGTCTGACCCTATCTAGCAAAATAAAGGTACTATAGTAACCATCAACTAAAATTCTATATAAATTTATAATTCTTTTTAAGGAAAAAGAAGCATACTTTCAGACATCTTAACATGACTCACGTCAAACTCTGCTTGGCATTTCAAAGGAATAAGGAAAAAATGAAATTCAAAATAATCCTTCAGAACACCTGTTTGTTGGGAACATCTGTCTTGGCTAAAAATTTTTTAAAAATCACTTTTATGAAATCAAAGTCTTTATTTCAGATGACCTCAAAAAGCATACTAAAAGTAGAAGTCAATTAATAGCATTTTATTCCAGATAAGTTAGTAAGAAGATCTAAAAATAATTTCAAAGCTTTGGAATACATACACTTTATTTGGGCATAAATGATCACTAAAGATTTTTACCTCTCATTTTCCTTTCTACTAACTTCTATTATGAAATAAAAACATAGACTGTGGAAATAGTTCATGAGCAGATATAAATATGTTTAGGCTAACTATGTAAATTTAAAAAATTAGCACCTAAAGTAAATAGCATATGACCAAGGTCTAGGCTTTTAATTTATAAGATATTACAGTCAATTTGGCATTATGAAAAGATATATTTGTCATAATTTAAAACTAAACCAAGAGTTACCAACCTCAAATGTAAGCAGCATTTTTCTTTAATATCAGAAATATCACAGTCACCCAAAATGATCATGGTTGCCCCTTCTGTCACTATAGACTGAGAAAATATGTAATGAGGAAAGGCTATTCAGTAATAATTTAAAGTGACTCTTTAGTTTACTAAACTGAAGCATAGGCACTGAAATTTGAAAAATGGCTATAAATGATATATGAAACAAATTAGTTGTTTTTTCTACAGAAAACGCTTGCTACAAATATAGATTTAAGGATTCCTTGCAAAATACCATAGGCTACTACTCCTCCCATCCATTCTCAGGGTCCAGAGTTTACAGACTGAAAACCACTAAATTAACCCAATACTTGAAGAAGAAAATTGTAGAAAGCAATGTCCCACATCCTTTAACTTAAGACTTACAATACAAATATATTCCTCCCCATTCCTAAAATAAACACTGTTCAAAATGTGGAGAATATTCAAAAAAATAGAGGAGATGGAGAACACATAAAATTAAGTCACTTAAAGAAAGGATCAGAATTCTAGCTTCAGTTATAAATATAAAGCACTAGCAGATAACATATACAGATGGCTTTATAGAATTCCTTAAAACTAATTACGAAAAAGAATTCAATCTGCCTACTCTGTCTAGCTATCGCCATCCCTTGCCGAGAGAAGCTCATGGTGAAGAGGAGATGGAGGGCCACCAAGGCAAGGTCTGTGCACCAAATGTGGCTCAAGTCCAAGCAGACCACTGCTACTTCATTTTTCCCATGCTGCACATCAAGCTCTTTCATCCCGGAGTGCCCAACTATTCTCAAATTACCCAGTATTTAAATTAAGGAACCCCTGAATATTCTAGCCACTAGTTTGAGTTTGAGGCAGAGTGGAGAGAAAATAACTAAATTTCTATTACCACAAGTTCAAGAACAAAAAGCTCTGGTGGTGACTTGCTAAATGCTGACCAGACCATAAAATACAATGTGAAGGACTGTTTGAGGCCTCAAGTAGTTAGCAGCTGAACATAATTACTACTGTTCCTAGTGTACGAACTGATAAAAAGGACATACAAAAAGGCTGTTTATCCTTTCAGCATGCTCCAAATCCTCTTTGGCATTACATGAAAATCCCCTTAATGGAAGGCAGCTGGATACTTGTGACTATGGATGACTTCCTGGTTTTGATGGTCAGTTCTTTCTTTTAGACTTTCTTCAAAGATTTCAAACTATGTATCAAACATTTACTGAATGCCTACTTTGTCTAAAATAGAACCTGTTTCAAACTTTAGGCAAATAAATTCTTTGTGCCCAGCTTTATCTCTATAAAGTGGAAATACTGGCACCTATCCTCACGTAGATACATGGATTAAATGAGACAATGCACTTAAAGAGTATCTAGCACATAACAGTTTAAAATGCCATTTATCACCATTAACTTTTTTTTTTTGAGACAGAGTATGTCTTGCTATGTACTTTAGACTGGCCTCGAACTCCACAGTGATCCTCCTTCCCGCCTCAGCCTCCTGAGTGCTAGGATTACAGTTGTGCACCACCATACTAAGTTTACATCATTAACATCTTTGCATAACAGCAGTTTCCATGAGGACACTGCATGTACTAATAATTAATTCGTTCTTTTGTCTTATCTTATTTTGAGACAGGGCCTCACTCTGTAGCTCAGGCTGGCTTTGAATTCACCATGTAGCACCCAATGGCCTCAAACTCATGGCAATCCTCTTGCCTCAGCCTCCCAAGTGCTGGGATTACAGGCGTGCAATGCCACACCTGGCAATTCATTAGTTCCTATATTCAGTATTATTTAACTATTTATATAGTTTAACTTCCCAGTTAAATGGTAGAATTCCTCAGAATTCTTGCAAACAAACTCACATTTCATTCTTTCAGAAGCAAAATAATGATTAATTACAAAGACCTGGCCAGACCACCGGGACCATGTTGGCTCCATTACTCATCAGGAGTTGTTTTACTTCTATCTCCTATTTCAATGATTTGCATAATCATCTAAAAAGCCCAAGACAGAAATTCTTCCTCTCTATCCTTCATCCTTCTACCACACCATCCAATTAGCAAGTCCTGCATTTTCATACTTTTTAAGACCTCTACTCTCCATCCTGGGTTCCCATTTCACTGGCATTCCAGGCTTGTATTATCTTCTATCTGCACTATTTATAACCATCTTAAAGGACATATAGGACTTAGAAGCTGAAATAGGTAGAAAATGTTCTGGGTTAATAGAATAGTAAGAGGCAAGAACCGAGAAACTAGAAAAACCAAAAGAATTCAAATGACAATACCAGATCTGTTGAGCTAGAAGAAGAGGCTTATAGAAAAGAATGATATTACAAAGTAAAGTTAGAAAACTAAAATAGAGCCAAACTGTGAAGGATTTTATATTCTATGCTACAGAATTTTAAGCCTTTACAAGTTACATCTTCTTTTCAATGGTAAACTACTCACACAGACACTGCTTAACTGTAAAGTGCTTTGCCTGTATTTCTCCTCTCCCTCCCATCCCATTCTCAAATAAATGAAAGACATACACTTCAATCTGTACATTATGATAATACCACCTCTCTGGGTGGTACTATAAAAACAATTTTCAGAACCTCATATTAGCACATGCTCACAAAAGATAAGTACAGTCTTCAGATCATGGGAAAACAGTGAAGTATGAAATTATGTGTGATTTAGATTTCTGGAAATGATAAATTGCTCAGAAAAGAACAATTTGTTTTCTTGCCATAGGTAAGATTTTCTATCACTTACACATAACTAAGCAAACTTCAAAATATCTCTCATCCTTTATACACTATCATATTAATGTCACTTTTATTTTTAATGGATGTGTTTTGTTTCTGGAAATAAGGTTCTTCATCAGTTAAAATGTTAATCTTTAGAAAGACACAGATCTTTTTGAGCTTCTGATAAAAGTTTTGGAAATTATCCCTAGAAAAATTAATATATGAACACACAAAAAATCCTGCAATTTAATCCCCAGTACCAAAAAAAGAAATCATGCAATTTATTTCAAGGAGGTTGTGAGGGCTTAACACCCATTTAAAGGTAACAAGAGTATCTATTTCATGGATGCCTACTGAGGCCATACTCTTAAGTGAAATAAACAAGAAACTCGTGTAAATACCAAATAGTTTCTCAGCTATGAAAAACTAAAAGTGTAAATAAGATCCAAATTATATGACTGATAATATGAAATAGGAAGAAAGGGGCTAAAGGTATAGGGGAAGTGGGAAAGGAAATAAGGGAAAATAAAAAATATGAGAAAGGGAAAAACTGGAAACAAAGTCTTTGTACATAGGGGAGGGTGGAGGGGATGAGCAGAGGGCAGGGGTATGGGAAAAAAAAAATGAGAACCAGCCGGGCATGGTGGCACATGCCTGTAATCCCAGCACTCAGGAGGCTGAGGCAGGAGGACTGCCGTGAGTTCAAAACCAGCCTGGACTACATAGTGAGTTCCAAGTCAGTCTCAACTACATAGTAAGACCCTGTCTCAAAAAAACAAAAAAACAAAAAAATGAGAACCAAGATCTGACATGTAAAGGTACAAGATCCCAATGATGAATGTAACTGTACTGTATACCTAAAAAGTACCAATAAACTCAATGAAAATGAAAAAAAGTATCAATTCTTCATAAGAAAAAGGCAGCAGCTTTGACCTTATACAGGCATTTCAAATGAAGTTGAAGTTCAAACTTCAACTTCTTTCAATATTCACCTAAATTCTTGTAGAATCACAAGTATGTGAGGACATCTAGTGGATAAAACACTGAAACACAAATTCTCAGCTAGTTAAAGGCAAGAGTTCAGTTCTCCTAATACCTAGTTCAGTACTAAATATGAGGTGGTCTCAGAAATTACAGGCTAGATTCTATTGCTAAAACACACTCATTTGACCTGAAATGGACTATATTATTTTTTAAATAAACTTTATTTTATCCCATTCCCCCCTCAAGCCCTCTACCATGTTTTAAATACTATTCCTTAAAAACAAAAAAGTTAATAGCCACAAAAATCTCTGAATAAAATGGTGCCAAGAATTTCCTCTTCATTATAAAACCAAAAGTCATTATGTAAAACTTTTTTTTTTTTTTGTACCAGTGATCAAACTCAGGACCTTGCACTTGCCAGGTAGACGCGGTGCCACTGAGCTAAATCCCCAGCCCTGTGTAAAACTTCTGAAGACAGGTGTTGGCATAATTCAAACTATAAGAAAAGGCAGTATCACACCAGAGAAACTATAATAGTACATAAGATCCTAATGATATAATTGACAATGTGAAATAGGAAGAAAAGGGCTAAAGGTGTAGGGAAAGTGGGAAGGGTAGGGGAAAGGTAATAAGGGAAAAGAAAAAAATATGAGAAAATGAAAAATGGAAATGAAGTGTTTGTTAAGGGGGAGGGAAGGAGGGGTGAAGGGAGGGCAGGGACAAGGGGAAAAAAATGAGAACCAAGACTTGTCATGTCAAGGTACAAGATTACAATAATGAATGTAACTGTATTGTATACCTAAAATGTACCAATAAACTCAATGAGGAAAAAAAAAAAAGTTAACAGAAGAAAATATTGGGAAATTTCTGGAAAGGTCCCCTAAAAAACAATAGCTGAAAAGTAGTAAAAATTAATGGATTTGATGAAAATAAAATTAAAGATTCTGAGTCAATAAAGACTAGTATTTGATAAACAAAAAAAGAAAAGAAAAGGCAGTATCAGATGTAACTGATCTGGAAAGCTATCTCTGTTAGAACTAGAACCATATATTAGTCATCTCCAAAAGATCCTTGGAACCAAAGACAATTCTTGTCAGCACATGCACAGAAGTTATAACCTGAATTAAAACAAAACATGTGACATAAGCCTTACTGTCTCCCAAATGAACATTACCAGCCTCTCATTCTATGCAGGTACCTTTAGTGGGTGCAGGTTGTATATTGATAACTGGCTGCTGCTTTGCAAGTGGCACAAGTGTTGGTAGTGTCTGAATAATGATGGTTTTTGCTGATACGTTGGAGTTTGTTTGAGACTTCGGTGCTGCTGGAAGTAATAAAGGTTTGGGCTGAATTGAAGGTTTTGAACTCATCATAATTTTTTTCTTTGGAGTCATTCCATTTTCTGAAGAAAAAAAGAAAAAAATACATCACAAATCTCTGAACACAATTAAGCGAGACCTAGGAAACAGTCTGTTACACACTTTACTTATACATTACTTGGACAACTTCTGAGTAACTGGAGTTTAAGCATAGCTATTCTGTATCTAAATGGACTTAAAAAGCTCCTTAATTGAGGTCTTACTTTCTTCTGATCAAGCTGCAGTTTTGGGAAGGGGACACATGAACTGGTAAAGAAGAGCTAAAATCATGGAATAAAGCCTGAAAATTAATGAGGTAATAAATACCACAGTCAAACGGCCCTCACACTCCATCAGTATCTAACTGAAACTGAAATCTCTCTTGAAAAAATGAGATAGTCTAAGGCTATTTTCAAATATCTTTAACCTATAAAGATAGTGACAGGGCCAGGGATTTAGCTTAGTGGTTCCGCCGCCTGCCTTGCAAGCCCAAGGACCCCAGTTCAATCCCCAGTACCAAAAAAAAAAAAAAAGACAGTGACAACCAAAATTACTACTTCCCTTACCTCTCCAGAGTAATCGCTAATAACAAAAAAAAGTCTACTAATTTTTAAACAACAGCAAACCAGTTTAATAAACTTTGTTTAAACTTAGAACCTAAGCTCTGCATGAAATAGAAACAACAGAAATTAGGAGACAGTAATACCAGTTTTGTTTCTAGGACCAATAATGGGTTTGTCTTCCTTCAGTGGCTCTGCTGAGGATGGACTATTACAGTTTTCACCATATAAGGAAAGAGGAGACATCTGGGAACTGGAAGACAGATCCAACTCCTCCTATAGCAAAAAAATTAATGAATTAATAAATACAGAAAAAACATAATATTTGACAGCATATTACAAAGAGAGATGACAAAACCCATATATAAACAGAAAAATACTTTGAGGCAACTTTAAGGCTAAGATGTGATATGTTAATCTATAGATTAAGCACATGACTATGGATTAATCAACATCACTCACCAATCCCAAAGGAAAGCTAATTCAAAATGTGGAGTATGGCTATGTCATCTTACTCTACTAAAGATATAAATCAATAGGTCAGGCATGGTGGCACATGCCTGTAATCCCAGCACTCGGGAGGCTGAGGCAGGAGGATGGCTGTGAGTTCGAGACCAGCCTGGGCTACACAGTGAGTTCCAGGTCAGTCTCAACTACATAGTGAGACCTTGTCTGAAAAAAACAACAATAACAACAAAAAAAAAAACAAACAAACAAAAATATATACCTATTTGATTCCTAATTATATAAACATATAGTCTCATTATAAGGCTACAGTTAAAATGCTAATATCTTTTCTCCATAATCTCTTTTATTTAGTCTTAAAAGATTCTCAAGCACAAAATAATTCTTACCATTTTTATCCTTTCCTATCTATTAACACTATCTTTGTCCCAAATGCTTTAACGGAAGGACAAACACTGAAAGCAATAGGGCTGTTTTCTCTAATGTGTGAATTGCTAATACAGAGATATATAAAGGTAACCTTAATAATTTCTAAGTCTTTCCATATTCAGTAGATCTGTCTCATTTTGTTAGAATAAGGAAGTTTAATAGCGGATAAAATCAGTGTTTCAATCCACAGAGAAAAAGATGATATGTGTGATAACAGAACAGACACGCTCTTCATATCATATTCAAAGTAATCCCTAAGATTATTAAAAGAAAATTTACAAAAATACTTGTTTAGTTTCAGAATTATGTAGGCTCTATTAAATCAAGACATTCAGAAGCCATAAAAAAAGAAAAAACATTATAATCAAAAATATTTAACTGTGAAAACTAGATCCAATTTTAAAAGATACATGCTGGAAGAAAATGTTTGCCAAAAATGGACAAAGGATAGGAGTAGCCATTTTACTGAGACAAAATGCAAATAGCAGCCAAAGCTAAATTTAAAAGTTTATTTGTTATCATAGGAAAAACTAAAAATGAGCCTAGCTCCCTCCAGGACCTTCCTCACATCTCAGCTTCCTCAGGACATACGTAGTAATAAGGCCCCTACTTCATCAAAGATAATTACCTCCCATGCACATACTTTCCAGCATTATAACCCAAATCATTGGAAAAGACTGGCTACTTACAGGAACGTGCTGAGTTGAAGAACAAGAGTCCACTGACTGAGGAGATGAGACTGAACAACTTGAGGAAGCTGGAGAAAGTGGCTGAGGTTCTGCTTTAATATCTTTAACTGAAAAACATGGAATAAAGGTTCTTCTCACTGGACAATGTAAACTCAGAATAAAATAAATGAAAAAGAAAGCAAAATCTACTCTTATGGAAGCTAAGGTCACCATCATTCAGAGAATATGAAAGATGCAGAAAACAGTGTATCTAGATAAGTTTCCATTTGTGTTATAAGTTGTACATATACCTGCTGATATCTGCCCTGATTCTTAGGAGGTTTAAACAAAAGAAATTGGTAACAGTAGTTGTTGACAGTGAGGAGTAGAACCTGTTGGCTGGGGAATAAGCGCAGGAGACATTTTTCTATTTCATAAACTTTTGAGACTTTTGAATGTTATATGCAAATTAGATTCACCCCAATTTTTTTAATATTAAGGAAAAGGAAATAATTATTTTGGAAAGCATTTATAATGATATAATTAAAACCACAAAAATATTCATCTTTTAAACTATTAATGTATCCTATAAAAATTTATGAGCAATACAGCCCAGGCAGTATTCCTGTCAAAGATATAACCGAGCAGGAGTGGCAGGCTGTGTTTTCCAAAGCCACAGAATCTCTACCACTCCTCATGATCTTCTATTATGTGACCTTGCCACTTCCCAGTCAAGAAGTGGAGTCTATTCCCCCTTGCTTTGAATTTAGGTGGGCTTATTACATGGGTTTATTACACAATAGTAATCAGGACACGGGCCTTGTATATCCCCAATTCTACAAGGGAAGACAGGCATTGAGCAAGATATAAAATGAAAGGAATAGAGGGGAAATTAGATGAGGGAATGCGCTGGTTGTTTACCCCCTCTGCTATATGCTGTGATGCAAATCATGACCATATTGCCCAGCTGGCTTCCTTTTAGGCCCTATCAATTGGGAGTACTAGAAGGATGGTAGAATAAGAGAAAGTACTTCTTTTTCCTCCCATGAGCTTTGGCCCAGCAGCGGTAATTTTTCCAGGTTTCAGCTTCTCCCAACACACCCCTTCACCTCCTCAAGCTCCTTAAGGACATTACCATCAGCCAACAGCACCTCTCCTCAGAAGCATGCACAGCAATGCATGATCCTTCCACCAAGCTCCCAGCTTCTGGTAACCCCAACCTCCTCCTTTTGGTTCCCTAATCCCTTGGATCCCTAGATAGTTGAGTCTCCTACAGTGGTATTTTTCATAATCTGAAATCAGTATTTCTATATCTAATATGGTCTATTCATTTGTTATACTTCTGAACATAACTATGAAATTCTTTATATTCCTTATGGAAAGAAATGCATCTATGCTTTGCTATACCAGAAATGGGATATATAGTTCCTGAAATCTTTTAACCTACCAAAACAGTCCAATAACCCCACCTCATTCTGAGTATTACCAAGCTACAAAATAAAATGGATCTAGTTAAAGCTTTCAACAATGAAGGATATTATTACCTGTACAGAATTGGTTGTTTATGCTCCACATGTCTGACTCCCAAGGCATCAAATCCAAATCAAAATCAAGATGATCAAAATTACTTTCCTGTAGGTTTCAAATCAGCAAAAGAATGTTATTTTTTAAAATTTTATATATATATAAATTGTGTGTGTGTATACACATATATAAAATTATATAGAGATAGATATAAACCTTCAGACACAATGCCATTAATAATATAATTGCTAGGGCCCAAACAAATAAAAAGAATTATCTGTCAAGTGGTTCGTCTCCAGCATACAGCTTAGAAACTGAGAAATAAACTAATTCAGTTACTTGAAACAAAACAGTAACAACAAGAAAGGAAGTAATAGAGTCAATACCTAAAAGATTTAGCTGGATTCATTCTCTTCTGTGGGAAGAGATTGCTAGAGGAGTCACAAAATGTGTCTTTTACCATTGAGGAGCTCCAGCAAAATAGGCTTTCCCACTGCTGTTAAGGAAAATAAGTCCAAACAAATAGCTATTCATAATATCATCTCTGTATACAAAGAAAATAGATATATCCAAACAAAAATATAGGAGGAGTAATAAAAAGGGTAACTACCACAGGGTAATTCCCTTCTTCTTTTCTACTGTACTATACTTTTCAAATTTCTAAAACTTTTATGAATTTTTTACAAACATTTTTTAGTCCTAGAATATAAAATTAAGTTTCTCAAAGAAGGGCCAACAAAATTCCTTTAGAGGATCTTCATTGGTTTCTTTCCATTTAGGTTTTAATTTCTTTTACTTAAAAATGAACATATTCTGGTTGGGCACTGTGGCACACACCTTAATGCCAGCACACATGAGGCTGAGGCAGAAGGATCACTACAAGTTCAAGTAAAACTTCATCTCAAAATTGATAATAACCATTTGTTAATAATTTCTAGGACAGTACTATCATTTCAAAATATCTATTATATGGTTTATTTTTAGTGGGAATGTAACAGAGTGGAGAAACTTTCTTTATCAAACTGTTCTTAAGTAAATTTAAGTACAAAATGCATAAATAAAATGTGTAAGGGTAGGAATTTGGCTCAGTGGTTCCACTGCCTGCCTCATAAGCACAAGGGCCCAAGTTCAACCCCTGGTACCAAAAAAAAAAAAAAAAAAAAAAAAAAAAAAAAAAAAAAAAAAAAAGAAAAAAGAAAAAAGAAAGAAAAGAAAATGTGTAGAAGTGCACATGGGAAGACACACTTGAATCATGAAAGAACCACTTTTAAAAACCAATCTCTAGAGAACCACGCCTGCTCCCGACCCAGCAGCCATCGCTCAAGGCCGGGAAGGTAGGCCGGGCCCGATCCACCATGGAAAGGAGAACCACGCCTGCTCCCGACCCAGCAGCCATCGCTCAAGGCCGGGAAGGTAGCCACGCGGGCGCCACCTGAACCCCCATAACGCGGCCCCCCGCACTCTCAGACCTCCTGATTCTGCAAGTCTTTAGACCCACTCTGCAAAGACAGAGGTGGTCATCAAGGGTATTTTTCTGAGTTCCCAACTTTGAACATCTTTAAAGAAAGGGCGTGGGAAACCTGTAATAGAACGTTGCGGAGTTCAACCATTCAGAAGGATGGGGAACTCAATCTGGGCCTTGCAGCCCAAGGTCAGTCAGCGTCATGGGGTTCAGCAATCAGTTAACTGAGATCAGGGGTCTTGCATCCTCGCTCTGTCTGAGCCATTAAATGGTAAATATACTATATTGAAAAGTTTGTTCACTGCAGACATGTTCTGGACTGCTTCTTGATTTCAATTTAATTCAAATGATTTAAGGGTGATAGACTAGTGACTACCACAGGTGGTCAGTGTCCAAGTTGTGCTTGATCTTAATGTGTTGCTGATTGTATCAGTTGGGGTAAAGCATTGCCATTGATTTGCTGAGCTGTTTTCTCTGATGTTATGAAGATGAGAATGTCTGTGGGTCGTTAGAGACACAGAAGCTAGGGTGCAACTATATCAGGAAGATTTGGGTGATAATCCAGAGATTAAACCAAGGACAGTCCGACAACAAAAATTAAAATGAGAAAACACTTAAGCAAGACACAAGGACAGACTTCCAGTTCACCAATGGCAAACAGTAGGGCAAATGAGGATGAAAAGGCCGATAGTGAACCACCAGGACACCCTGAACTCAAAGCACAGGAAGTAACAAAACAGATCAATCAGGCTCTAGAAAAATTCAAAACAGAAATAATTTCCCAGATAACCATAGAGATAGTGAGCAAAATGGAAGTCGTGATTCGAGACTCTAGAGCAGAAACTGACAAAAAAATAGATGAGCTCAGGACCATGATAGAAGCCATGAAGGCCCAGCATAAGAAAGAAATGGAAAAAATAAACGCCCAACATAGGAAAGAAATGGAATCCATAAAACAGATTCAAACAGATATCCAGGAGATTAAACACTCTATTGAAAGTGTACGCAACAGAATAAAAGAATGCGAAGATAGGCTCTCAGATATAGAAGATAAGACTGCAATCAGTGACTGTGAACAGAGAGGTCTCCTAAAAACAGTAAGAGATCATGAGAAATAGATCCAACAACTCCTAGATGATGCAAAGAAGAATAACATAAGACTGATAGGAATACATGAAGTAGCAGGAGAAAA
>NW_022900931.1:46566665-46583941 GCF_012274545.1 Fukomys damarensis
GAGGGAGGGCAGGGACAAGGGGAAAAATGAGAATCAAGACCTATTATGTAAAGGTACAGAATCCCAATGATGAATGTAATTGTATTGTATACCTAGATTGTACCAATAACCTCAATAAAAAGAAAAAAAATAAAAATAAAAACCAATCTCTTAGGGCCAGAGGTTTGGCTCAGTGGTTCTACCACCTGCCTCACAAGAGCAAGGTCCTGAGTTCAGGTCCCCGGTACCCCCTAAAAATAAAATAAAAAACAAATCTCTTTTTCCTGCTTGAATCAATGCCTCAAAAATATTCATTAGTCCTATACTTTCAACAACCAAAAAATCCTTTAACTTTCTTAGTCAAGTCAATTTAACAATCCTGCTTGCTTAAGGGCTAGCAATACTTTTAAATGTATAAAACAGTGGATATGATATACTCCAAGAATGCTTCTGACTCAATCTTTGGCCTAAGCAGTCAAATACCTTTTATAACTAAAGAATTTTATCTGGCTGAAAATTTTTTCTTTTTTTCCCCCCACCCCTTTGGCTGGAAATTTAACAGGTCCATTTTATGTAAAGGGAAACACAGTGGATCACATATATAGTGTGGCTCTTCAAGGATATATTATGGAAAATTCTCCCACATGTGAAAAAGGAAGATAGACACCAGAGCCCTCAGAGATCATCCACCCCTTCATGTTATAATAGAGAAAATAAAGTGCTGAAAGACTGAGTGACTCATAAGGTAACAGAATGTTAGATATAAAAGCAGTACCATATCTCCCTGAGTCGTACAAATTTTACACTATTTTTTGACACTTTTTTTCAAAAATGCTGTTTCTTGTAGGATCTAGAGGTTATAAAATAATTTTAGTTGTTTAGTAAACCAGCCAATATAAAAAAAGCCAATTTAACCAAGAGGTCACATTCTAAAGCATCTCACAGAATAAATGAAATCATTAAAATCCCATTTGGTGATTTAAACACTACAACATGGACTTCACTCTCACCTATTGATTCATAGTAAAATGCTTATACATCTTTATACTCAAGTGAATAACAGCTTTAAAAATAAGCAATCATCAATCTGGTTGATTTACTATTAAGTTATTTCTCATGAGAAACAGTACTTTGTCTATTAGAGAATAAGACAAAGTTAAGAATTCTATAAACCAATCAGCTTCCCATGTACTAACCAAAAACAAAGGGGAAAATCCAAGAAGAATATCTAAGATATTTTTAAGGATTCAGTGTTGTAATAATAGATCTTAGCCGGGCATGATGGCACACGCCTGTAATCCCAGCACTCAGGAGGTTGAAGCAGGAGGATCGCTGTGAGTTTGAGACCAGTCTGGGCTACATAGTGAGTTCCAGGTCTCAACTACATAGTGAGACCCTGTGTCAAAATATGAAACAAAACAAAATAATAGATTTTTACATAGATCTCTAAACAATCAAAAGCAAAAAAAATGAAGATAAACCTAACTTTCATAGTTTTCTACATTAAGAATACATAACTTTTAAAAAAGGAGTAAGTTCTACTTGACTGAATTCATTACTCATATATACCCTCTAGTATCACACCATTTCCCTTATGCAGCAAGTATCTGCAAAAACCAAGAAGTAGTGACTTCTCCAAGGTCACTCACCTGTGGGGCCAGAAAATGGGCTTAGAAAGAAGGCTTCTCACACCAAGACCAATGCAATTCTATTTACTGACCACATACTTGCTGCCAACTTTTATACTTAATATTCAAAGTTAATTAAACTCAAATTTAGCCTAAACTTGTTGTCCTGAAACCTTGCCTTAACTAGGATAAACAGCATTCAGTATTTCTCCTCTCAGAAGTACTTACATAGGTTTCATTTGCTGCGTCCAATTGCGGCTCATCCATGTCTGTGAAATAACCAAGTTCAGCAAAGAGTGTAGAATCTTTAAACAAAGGAAAAGAGAGGTCAACTGTCAATTCAATAATATGACACAAGAACAAGCACTATTTTCCTATGCCAGCTCGACTGGGGTTTCTCATTAGCCACTGGTACTACCGATGAGCTGAGCTCAGGCAGGGTGAATGACAAACAGTTCAAAGTGGGTTTTTAATATATGTGTTATTTTCTGCATAATTTTTATCCTGTGAACTAAATCCTTACCCCATGGATTTAAAAGGTTCTGTGTTATATGTCATGTTGCAGTAATTGGTGGTGACTTTCTGGAAATTCACTAACAAGAATTCTGATAGTACATCAGGGCTCAGCACAACAAAAAGTGGTTGATCAGCAACAAAGAGAAGAGTGGACTTCGTATTGTTGTATATAAGTATTTGCCATCCCTGCCTTAAGTTAAGGGAACAAATAATTTTTTATATAAACAGTAAAAAACTCACTCATCTAAACTATGAAATTCAGTTCCACAAATTGAACTATATTCTAATTTCCTAATGAGGCTTCCTCAGAAACCAGGAAAAACATAGACAAGAGCTTTCTTCAGTAAACTAGGCCAAATACTTTTTGTAGAGAAAGGTCACTGTGCTGACAAGGTCCAAGAAAACTGATTATCATACAACTTGTAAAATTTCTATTTTTCTCTAACACCTTTAGAAAGTCAAGGGCTTTCAAGAATTTTCTAAATCTCAGTCTTCCTTAGTACTTTCCAGTATCATCCCATTGAAACTGCTTTGGTCATTTCCTCACTACACATGCAGCAAAGGGAAGAGACCTTAACAGGTTTTTCTGCCCCCTTTATTCCATCCAGATTACTGGGATTACGGTCATGCCAAGCCAATCACTTATGCAGTGGTCTAGTAATCAAATACCCTTCATTCCAGCATCACACATTCCAGATTCAATCACATCTGAAAAAGAGTCCCACTTCATCTGCATGAGGCTTTGGGGGATGTCTAAACACAACCTATAACAAATCGCCTTCCCCTACACACACACACACACATAGAGTTACTAATATCACCAGACATCCATATTGCTTTTTATATAAATTGTGAGTACTTATTTCCCCATAAACACATCTTTTAGATGCTGTTTTCTTTGTGCTGAGCTGAATATAAGAAGGTAGAACTTCTTATAGCTCTAAGTTTTAAAAGTGATACCTTTTTAATTTCACAAGTATTAGTTGGCTATTTCTCCATACTTAAGATATTTAATTTCTTTTCCTCATTGAGTTTATTGGTACATTTTTAGGTATACAGTACAATTACATTCATTATTGGGATCTTGTACATGACAGGTCTTGGTTCTTATTTTTTCCCTTTGACCCTTCCCTCCCTTCACCCGCTCCTCTGCTCCCCATTTACACACACTTTTTATCCATTTTTTCATTTTCTCATATTTTTTTCTTTTCCCTTAGTACCTTTCCCCTACCCTTCCCACTTTCCCTACACCTTTAGTCCTTTCCTTCCTATTTCACATTGTCAATTATCTCATTAGGATCTTATGTACTATTATAGTTTTTCACACCAGAGAAACTATTCGGTATTTACACATGTGCGATTTATTTATTTCACTTAGGAGTATATCCTCAATATGTATGCATTTTCCTATGAATGAATCTAATTTCTCATTCCTTATCGCTAAGTTCAGTGGTAATTTACAGTCCTCATCTTACTTAACCAACAACATTTGGCACAGTTTGATCCTTTCATATTAACTGTAGAATTTTCTACACTTAGCTTCCAAAATACTACATTCACTTGGTTTTTCTCTCACCTAACTGATTGATCCTATTTTGATGGTTCTTCCTCCTCTCCCTAACATGAAAGTATCTTCGAGCTCAGCGTAAATTTTTCTATTTTACACCCTTTGTGATCTCACTGAGCTCACAGCTTTAAATAGCATTTATATGCCAAGATTTATATTCCCAAATATACATCTCCAGTCCATATTTTAAGATGTATGTGTACACACTGAGTACTAACATTGCCTCTTGTTAGGGAATTGATCATGTTAAAGAATGCTGTGATGCCACCATCACAGGCTGCATTTTCCTGGTGCTTCTTGGCTCTTAGAATGACTTCATGCTCTTATCTTTAGTTACCCTCCCACCAAGGCCACAGCGAGACACCGAAGTTGAAACCTGTTTCTACAGGGCTGAACCCATAAAAGACAACCTGGCCTGTGATAGATTAAAAGTAGCCCACTCCTCATGAATAAGCAATAGCCCAGCCCAAAACCAATAAAATAACCTTCCTTTCTTTGTTCTTTTCTTCTTCTTCTTCTTCTTCTGCCCCTTCTCCCTCTCTGCTCCCACTCCCTGAATAAAATCTCCAGTCGGACCTCTCAGTGTGTGCGTGTCCTGGTTGTTGAACATCACTATTCCCTTTCACCTCTTGATTATTTAAAAAGCATCTTACACTTCACATATCTCAAATTGAGCTCTTGATCACATCCATCAAACCTATTTTTTGTCCCCATCTTAGTAAATGACAATTCAGTTCTCCCAGTTGCTCAGTCCAAAGAGCTTATAACCATTGCTTATTTCTCTTCCTCACTCTCTGTATTCAATCTACCATCAGATCCTGTTAGCTGTGTACAGAGTGCCAGATGGGAGAGGCAGCCTGAGAAGTTAGGAGATTGCATTTAACAATACGTAAGATTTTAAAACACAGCAAGGGAACCAAAAGGTTTTAGATTGGAATTGTTCGTAAATGGACGGACAGATGGATGGATGAATTTCTTAGTTCTGTCTTCTGTGAGGTTTTAGCAGCAACGGCACCCCAATAGCAATGAAAATACTGTGTGCCCTGATCTTTGATATTAAATAGCACCCTCCACTAAATGGAAATTTACTAAAATGCTCCTTGGAGAAATGGCTGATTCAAGGGCTGAAGCAGATGAAGTTAAAATAAGCTTGGAAAATTTTGTGTCAGAAATAAGGGAAATCTGCAGCAAATGATAGGAACATTTCAAAAAACCAAAGGCACCAATGTGGACTCCCAGTGGTGTAATCTGCAAAACAGCATCAAAATGAGTATCAGATTACAGCCCACAAACCAAAAAAGAATCAGTGAATCCATAATGAAAGAAACAAATCGAACTCTTCCTCCAAATATGATGCATGAAGAAAAGCACACATCATTTCTCCAGCATTCCTGCATGGATTTAGTGCAGGCCTTAGTCTGGTCACAAGGAAGTAGAGGACAGACTCACTGGTTTAGAATCATCTTCTAGAATAAAAGATCTGTACTCTTTAAGATTGTCAAGGACAGGACAGACAGGAAAAGACTAAGGAACTATTTCAGGTTGAAGGACACTGACAAGACATGATGAATAAAAGCAATGTGTAAAGTGCAGGAAGGATCCTAAATTAGAGACAAAAAAGGACTATTCTTGAGGTAGATGGCAAAATTTGAATGCAGTCTATGAATTGGACGGGACTGCTGTTTCACTATTTATTTTCTGACTGGACATACTGTTACTATAGTACTACAGAAAGTATCTCTGGTTTGCTGTTTGCTCTTGGGCCAAGGGCAGAGGGGTGTATACACTGTAGATGTTTAAGGGTGAGTGCTCAACACCTCTCTTTGCCTCCCTCTTTAAAGAGAAAAATAGAGTAAATGCAGTGTAATTTAAAAATCAAGGAATCTGTGAGAAAAGCATGTAAGAGTTATTTGTATTGTTCTTACAACCCTGCTGTAAGTCTGAAGTTATTTCAGAATTTTTAAATATATGTGTCAAGCTGGGAACACCGACACACCTGTGAAACCAGCTACTTGGGAGGCTGAGGCAAGAGGATCACTTGAGCCCAGGAGTCCAACACCAGCATGGGCAATACAGCAATACACAGGTAATACTCATACATACTCATGTATATAAGAGTATACGTATGCACGTGTGTATATGTATGTCTGTGTATATGTGTATGTGTACATATCCATAATCCAACCATTGGCTAATATTACCACCTCTGCTACCATTACAACTCATTGTGGCTGGGGATTTAGCTCAGTGGTTCCACTGCCTGCCTTGCAAGTGCAAGTTTGATGCCCAGTACCAAAAATATAGTAATAATAATAACTCATGGGGATGCTATAGAAGCCTCCCAACAGTCTCCCTGCTTCTGTTCTTGACTTCTTTCAACCTATGTTCAATGGAGCAGCTAATGTAAGTTTACAAAAAAAAAAAAGTGTTACTGAGAATCAGAATTCTCGGGGAAGAGAAATATAAGTAGTTATGTGCCACACATTGACATTTCGATAGATGACACACAGTAGACACATACAATGATGATCCCATAAGGTTATAATGGAGCTGAAAAATCTCCAACACTTAGGGATGGCACAGCCATTGTAATATCTTAGTATGATCCATTATTCAGTGTTTATGGTGGTGCTGCTGTGTTGCTAATCCTATAAAAGTATACAGCACATACAATTGGAGATAATGTGTAAAAATACTTGATAAAAAACAATCATCAACTACACTACTAGTTTAGTATTTCCTGTTGTTTGGTTCATTACAGCCTTAGGAGCAACAGGCTGCACCATATACCCACATACCATGTAATCTAAATGTATGACAGGCTGCACAATCTAGGTTTGTGTGAGCACCCTCTATATGTTTACAACAACACCCTTCTCAGAATGTGTCCCTGTTATTAAGCAATGTAGGACTGCATCTAATAAGAGACAGTGAGGGGGAAAAAATGTGATTTTGCTTTGAACTGTGTTAAGTATGATTTCATGCTTTTTTTTCCACTTTTTAATTCTTCATTTTATTTTTCCCCGTTAAGTTTATTGGTACATTTAAAGCAAACAATACAGTTATGTTTATCATTGGGATCTTGTGTCTTTACATGATATATCTTGGTTCTTATTTTTTCCCCTTACCCCTGCATTCCCTTCACCCCCTTCTATACAATTTCATACTTTTAAAAAATAAATACTTCCTGTTCTTAGAAACTACATGGTGAAGTGTTTAGGAGTTTGATATTATCGCCACCTACTTTCAGATGGTGAAAGAGGGAAGTATGGGTAATACTGACAGACAACTTAAGTGTGGCAGGGTTCTAAGAGCCGATAAATCTAGATAAGGGAAATACTGGTTATCAACATACTGATCAACTTTACTGTGGTTAAAAAAACTGGGTGGTTGATAAATATATATTTACAGAATATTCTAGAAGAATCCATAAGAAACTGGTGGCAATTATTACTTCTAAAATATTTCTAAAACATATTGCCTACTCCATATTCTTTTCACCAATTCCACACAACTACAGACTTCCTTCAAGCGTACTGAGAAATGGCCATTAGGTTTAGCAACTTGAGAATTAGTGGTAACTTTAGAAACAGCAATCTCTGTGAGCTGGTAGAATCTGACTAGAGTGGGTTGAATAGACATGAGAGAGCTGGGTATGGTAACACATGCTTGTAATCCCAATACCTGGGGAGGCTGTAGCAGGAAAACCATAAATTCAAGCCCAATCTGGGCAATTTAGCAACTAAATGAGAATCTAAAATCCCTTTTGTTGACTCTTTATAATATTTCCTGATCTGTAAGGGTTTTGTTCATAAGAAACCAAAAAGGGGACCAGGGATTTAGCTCAGTGTGAATGTCCTGGATTCAATCCCCAATGTTTAAAAAAAAAAAAAGATGTAAAAGAAGAGAAATTGGAGTCACTGACTATGGTCTTTTAAGGAATTCAATGTAAAATAAAGAGAAATGTGGTGGCAGCAAACAGGGAAGTAACGTGTAACATCTAAGGAGGATTTAGGCATTTTTTTCTTGGCTTTTTTCTTTTTTTTTTCGGTACTGGGGATCCAGAGACGTTGCACTTGAGAAGCAGGAGGCTGGGAACCACGGAGCTAAATCCCCGGCCCTTTCTTGGCTTTTCTTCTATAAAAGGAGAAGTGAATTACATGTTTACCAACAAATATGATCTGGCAGAGAGGGAAATGATGATGCAAGAAATGGAAGAACAGTTTGAACGACATTCTTGAGTAAGGTGGAAGGGGCTAAAGCCCTCACAGAAGGACTGGCTCTAACCAGGAGTAAGAGACCATTCGTTATCCGTCGCAAAAGAGAAGGCAAACACGCTGGGAGGTGCAGAGATGAGTGAGTGGGAGCTTGCAGCAGTTCACATTTGAAAAATGGGGGAGGAGATGCTGGAAGTTTTAAGAAACAAACTTTATAAATCAATCAGCAAAATGGGAGAGTGGGAGGACAGAGAAATATGGTCAGCCTGGCCTATGTCAGGTAAGTGCTACTGTAGATAGGTAAGTTAATTAGATATCTTGTAGGCAATTAGACAGGGCCCGCCCACAAGGAGCCAACATGGAGGACAATCCAGACACAGTCACTAAAGGCCAGCATTGTCAAAGAGAAACTACCACACCCACATAGGATAAATAACAGTGATTGGTATTCTACATTAGGTATCAATCATCTGGGGAGGAAGATCTAAGAAAGATCCCTGACCCACTCCTTACCACCAAAAATCCTTGCTTGTTTCTTCTGTGCTTGCTATGTGACTTGTTTCCCCACTGGATCCCCATCCAATCAATATAACCTAAGCAACTACACTTGTCATAATCTTATTGGTTGTTCATAGTTTTGTCCACCTTGTGATTTCTTATTGGATCAGTATTACCTAGGCAGCTGTACTTGCAATCTTACTAGTTGACTATAGTTTTGTCACACTTTAAACGCCACCTCACCTCATGGCTTTATCCCACACCTTTGAGAAGTTGGGTGAGCAAGCAACCCACTTTCTGGTCCCATTTCTGTCTCTCCTGGGCAGAAGCTATCTTTCTCTCAAATTTTCCTACTCTTAACCTTCATTGTTCCTAAAATTCATTCTTCGATTTTAGAGGATACAAACTCATGTTTCAGATATCTAGGAGGCTTGAGAGTTACATCTATTCCACCTATATCAGTATCATAAAGTTAAAGTGACACAATAACATGGTTGAATTCTTTTTTTCAGCTACAGCCATGGAAGAGGTAGTTTGACTTAACTAAGGTTGTGTTTTTTCCACAAGAAGCCTACAAAACAAGAGTCAGACAAGGATGTTAAGGATATAGCGAGAAACATTACAATAATTGTATTAAGCCAGGTTAGGGAAAAGTGATGGCATGAAGGGAGAAACAGTAAAAAGATGGGAAAATAGTAGGGCTGGCGGATGGCTGGAATTGAAATGGTAAAGGGAATGAGCTAGTACGACAAGAGATGGTGGTCAGAGTGGGATGTTTAAAAGTGAGATTACATTGTAGGAAATGATAAGGCTGGGAGTTTTTTGGGTTTTTTTGTTTTTGTTTTTGTTTTTGGTACCAGGGATCGAACTCGAACTAGAACTCCGGTCCTTGTGCATGCAAGGCAGGCGGCAGAACAGCTGAGCTAAATCCCCGGCCCAAGGCTGAGAGTTATGATCAGAGGAGTAAATGGCCAAGAGAGAGTAAAAAGCAGGATTGCTGGTGGAGAAAAGGTCCAGAAAATGAGCATATTTGGAGGATCTTCTCAGAGGATACTGAAATGTCTAAGAATACCGATGGCAGTAATACTGGAGAAAGTGACAGTAAGGTATTAGCTACAATTTTCAGAAAAAGAGTGAAAGTGACTCAGGAATCATCAGATCACTACAACAAGATGTGGCAGAGGACAGAAAATTGCAACAAAATGAGATAACTGCCTAGGTATTTTGAGGGATGGAAGCAAGAAAAATGATCTGAAAGTAGCAGGGAAGGACAAAGAAGACACCCATGCCACCTGGAAAGTCTAGATGGTAAAAAGGCTTTGAAAATGGTAACAGTCACCCCTTACCAGGGATTTAAAGAAAGCTGGGTCATCCAGGAAACAAAGAAAAGGAAGAGAATCTTCACAGAAAAGGCTGATGACATAAAAAGGAACCACAGTGGCAGGAAGCCTCTGATCTTGGTACATGTATCTTTTGTGGATAAAAAAAAAAAGTGGCTTTTGCATAAATGCTAGCAATAGGGAGGGGAGGAGTAAGGAGCGGGAGAAAGGAGAGGCATACAAGCATATGAAAAGGTACTCCACACTACATGTCATCAGAAACTGAAAACTCAAATAACAATGAGATACTACTACACATATACCCATTAGAATGGCTAAACCCTAAAACAATGGCAACTCCAATGCTAGCCAGGACACAGAACAACAGGAACAGTCACTGCTGGTAGGAATGCAATGGAAGACAGTACGGCAGCTTCTTACAAAGCAAAACATACTCTTGCCACTTGATCCAGCAATATGTCCAAATGATTTGAAAACATGCGTACACAAAAATGTGCACACAAATGTTTATAGCAGCCTTCTGTATAACTGCCACAACTTGGGAGCAATTAATGTGTCCTTCAATACACAGATAAGCTAGAGACTGAACTCTACTCCCCATCCAAAATTCATATGTGAAGCCCTAACCTCCAATATGGCTATCCAGAAAAAGGGTCTGCATCAGGTAATTAAGGTTAAATGGTGTCATAAAGGCGGAACACTAATCTAATAGAATTGTGGCCTTATAAGATGAGGAGGATTCTGAGTGCCACATGAGGACACAGGAAAAAGGGAGTAAGTCATTTGCAGGCCAGGAAGAGAGCCTTATCAAAATCAGAGCATAATGCCATCCTCATCTTGAACATCTAGCCTCTAAAACTGGGAGAAACTAAATTTCTGTTGTTTAAACCATCCAGGCTGTGGTACTGTTATGGCAGCTTGAGCACACTAATACACTATGTAACATCCATCCCAATTAACACTATTCATTGCTAAAAAATAATAAACTATCACAGCCACAAAAAGATATGGGAGGACCCTAAATTCATAGTGCTAAGTGAAATAAGCCAGTTAAAGGAGGTTATATATGATTCCAATTATATGTCAGTCAGGGCCAGGTATTTAACTCAGTGGTGTTGCACCTGCCTTGCAAGCGCAAGGTCCTGAGTTTGAGCCCACAAAACAATTATATGACAGTCCATAAAACTAAGGAAACTAAAAAAACCAGTGGGTACAGGGGAGAGGGCATTCAGGAGGAAGGAAGGAGGGATAAATAGGTGGGGCATAGGGGATTCTTAAGGTAGTGAAACTACCCTGTACAATGCTGTAATGATGGATGCATGTCTTTACATATTTGTCAAAACTTGCAGAATTTTAGTTATCAAAAGCTTTACAGGGCCGGGATTTAGTTCAATGGTTCCACTGCCTGCCTTGTAAGCATAAGGACCCAAGTTCAATCCCCAGTACCAAAAAAAAAAAAAAAAAAAAAAAAAAAAAAAAAAAACACACACACACAAAAAAAAAAAAAAACCTTTGCTTTAGGATTTACATTAAAGATAAAGCTTAATGTAAACTATGAACTTCAGCTATTAATAATCTGTTAATACTAACTCATCAATTGTAACAAAAGTACCACGTTAATGCAAAACATTACCAATGAAGGAATTTTACAGGAAAGCCAGGAAATATATGGAACTATATATGCTATACCTGCTCAATTATTCTGTAAATCTAAAACTGTACTTTAAAAAGTAAGACTATTAAGTACTGAATTAAAAATAAGTATGTGACATTCAAATTTCAGTTTATATAAATTTACTGGAACATGGCCATTCTTACTCATTTATATGGTCTACAGCTGCTTTTACCCTACAACAGAGTTGTGGCACTGCAACAGAAACCACATACACGATCACAATGCCTAAAATATTTACTATATGAATCTTTTCAAGAAATGTTTGCAGTGCCCTGATGTAAACTTTATTACCCAAGTTTTTAAAAAGCACATCTCATCATAGGCTGTTCTGAGCTAAACACTTTATTTAAATTATTTAAAATTGTTAAGAGTCACAAGAAATATTAATTACATAATATAATTTCTAAAATTTAACTGGATAGCTTCTAATTTTTTAAAACATCAAATACATCAGCAAAATATGTGAATATCCTAAACAGCAACTCCCAAAGAAAGAATCCATACATTACTGAGAAACACCAGCATACAATAGTATTACACCCTAGTGCTTGCAAAGCCTACTTACTGAACACAAAAATTAAGGTGTTCAACTAAGAAAGGATTAACAGACTAAAAAGAGAAATCTGGAAAACAGTGTGAATGGAGCACATTCAGGGATGGGTGGGGAAGGATACCTGAGAAAGAGTCAATCAAGCACAACAAAAAACTGAATGCTCTGTTAAAGAATACTAAAAGTCAGGAAAATCCAGTATGGGTATCAGAAGACAAAATATAATAATGCTACCTGGACGTGTCTCACAATTATACTTTAAGAATATCAAAATATCTTGAAAATACAAGAGTCAACTATCTAAATTCTTTTTTTTTTTTTTTTTTTTAATGGTACCAGGGATCAAACTCAGGACCTTATGCTTGCAAGGCAGGCACAGTGCCACTAAGCTAAATCCCCAGCCCAAGACTCAAACTATCTGAGAAAGCAAATCATAACTATCTGACATACTGAAGTAGTCTTGTTAATAACTTAGGTTTCTTAGGAAGAATCTAATCTGTAAAAATTATTTTAGGAAAGCATGGTAGAATAATGACTAGAGGCCAAGGCTGTGGAAACAAACAAACCTGTTCTCCTTCTGCCACTTACTAGCTCTAAGATTCTGAGAACAAATTCTCAGCCTCAGTCTCCTCATCTGTAAAATAACAATATTATGGACTATTATGTAGATTAGATAAAATGACAGATGTAAGGAGCTTAGCAGAATACTTGACAAAAATAGAGTGCTAAATAAATAGTAACTGTTGCTATGACTAATATATATGGCATAAAAAATATACTGGGAATAGACAGCCTGAAGTTTTTCCAGAAAATCTAAAGACCGAAATAAATCTCTCATAGAATGATTTTTTTTTAGAGAGCATAGGCTATTGGAAAATTAAATAAGGATGTCAGTTCAATAAATGGAGTTGAGACTCCACTAAGGGGAAGAAGCATGTTGGTCTGTGGGAAAAAAATTAAGTATCAGTTTCAGGTCTCCCTAAATTCCAAAACTGGCAAATGGTATGGTCTCACAAAAGGACCCATTCATTCAGAGACCTACACATTCCTAAATTTAAATTGGCCCCTAAAAATGTATTAATAACATCTCTTGCAATCAAGAAGGGAATAAAACACTATAAACACATGACAAAGGTTCGTTCTATTCTATCCTTCCTGACCCCAAAACCAAAAAAAATATCCACAACAAGAAAATTTAGAGCTGTATCCGGAGAGCAGCCGGGACATATCAGTTTATAAATGTTAGATCAAAATAAAAAGAGAAGCGAGGTCAAGTTCTTGGATCGTGCTTCTCTGCCAGAATGAACATCTGCCTTAAACTAACAGTGAAAGCTGCGAAATGAGTTTTTGGACACTTCGACCTTCCCTCACACATATCGGGCGCGCGCGCGCGCGCACACACACACACACACACACACACACACACCTCGCTTATCTCACTGCTCAAATCCTACAGCCTGAGAAAATAGCTTGCGGTCTTTTCAGCAGTCACAGTCGTCCTCCCATACGCTTCCTTTCGCCCCACAAAAAGATCACCTGGTAAGGTACTTCCCCAGAGGATAAACAGTGGAACGCGATAGTACTTTTAATTAATACAAAATTTTACTCTCTCTGGCCGGACAGAGGCTGAACAGTTTTACTAGTCGTTTCCAGGACCGTGAAGTGGGGCGACGAGTGGCCTCGCTCCCGAGGTCAGTTTGCCCACACCTGTCACTACAAATGGGCGGAAGTAGGAAGGAAAAAGCCCGTGGACGTGGACCCAAACCTCCCAGGTACATTCGCAAATCCTACTCACCCCAACCTTCATCTGGTCTGTGACAGAGTCCGGGGCTAAAAGGTGACTCCATGGTGCCGGTAACGCCAGCCGGCTTCCCGAAATACACGTCCCAGTGCTCTGGAACTCGGCAATACAGTCAGTATCTGGGACGGCGGCGTTAAGCGGACAAAATACTTCTTACGCTGACGCGACGGTGGCCGAACGAAGACAAACTGTTTCTATCGTAAGAGGGACGTGTGAAAACCCAGCCGAGGAAACGTCAGCGACTAAGCTAAACAGGTATCTGAGTAATTATTTCCATTTTGGAGGTTCAGCACTTTAACTCTCTGTTTTAAGAGGACTGGGGTGGGGGAGGGTTGAGAAAGGCAGACACCAATGAGGTTAAACAAAATTTATCGATAGTGTTAAAAATGAAAAGTAAAACTCCTTTCTGAATATCCTGGTCTGTTCTAATTTTCCTTAATATCGCGGTGACGGTATCTCAGAACAAAATTAAAGAGTAACAGTAATTTTTTTTTAAACCGGGGATCGAACTTGGGTCCTTGTGCTTGCGAGGCATAATTTCCCAGCGATGTAAAAATTTTCCGTATAAACAAGTGAAAGAAAACTTTTTCTACATTCATTAACATTGCCTCTTGATTGGCATGCACAGTATCTGAGGTAAGCAAATTTTAAAATTATACTTTCTAGAAAGTTCACTTTTATGTAAACAAATTTAGACAAAGCAAATATGTAAGATAAACTCCCCAAGCCCATACTTCTGATGATGAATGTCTAAAGCTACTAGTAAAGTGCGAGCAATAATAAAGTTGTCGATCTTTTTTTTTACTAAAATTTTATGATGCTGATTTACTTTAAAGAAATTCACACACACCACAAACTGAAATGTAAATTGAGTTTGATAAAAATAAAGTTTCAAGAATGCTACTTTAAAGAATGATTTTTGATTCTCAGTGTCCGCAGCCAGGGACTCTTTTTAAATAGTCTGCCGTAAGAACACCTATCCCTCTAGGACCGAGTGAAATCTTTCCCATGGTTACAAACAAAACAAAAATGCTTCCCAGAATCCTTCAGGCTCCTCGTGCCTGGATATTACTACGGATTACACCAGACCAAACAGCGTCGGGACCAAAGCAGAGGAAAGAATTTAGGAAATCCCCTTAACGTTAAATGTGACTCCTCCTTCTGTCATCAAATTACTAACAAGTTTTCACTTAAGGCGACGTTTATAACTTTATTCTGGCCCAGCTACCAACTCAAAAATTCACATAAAAACTAAAATCAGCCGGTCTTCTGTATTCACCAGACATCTTAGTCTTTTAAGAAGATGAAACTTTGTTTTCTAAAGATTTTTGTTCAAAAATATCAGATAATTATGAAACAAACATTTGTAAACCTATCAAGAATTTTAAAATATTAACATTTTTCATTTTTGTATGTTTCTTAGTTATGAAATTAAAACATTACAGATAAAATTGAACTCTTCCCTCAATTCATTTCCCTCCTTCTATATGGGCAACTTCTGTCATGAATTTTATAGGCATCAGTCTAGTCCATTTTTATACTTTTATCATGTTTGCAAATGCATATATTTAGAGTCATGATGGGTTTTTTATTTTTACAGAACTGTATCATATTCTAATGTTCTACAAATCACTTTCTCATTTGCCATTGTTTTTTGAGGATCTGCCCATGTTTTAATTGTTACATGGTATTTTCCTTGAATACATATATCAAACTTTCATTTTCCATTTCCCTAATGATGGACACTTGTGCTTTTTCAGTTGTTTATTAGTACATAAAATGTGTCATTATATAGATCTCTTCGGCACAGAAAAAATATCTTTAATATGTATGTTGTCACTTACCAAATTATACTGACCTCATATACCTTCATAGTAATGATGAGTTCTTTTCTCCACATTATCACCAATAGTAAATATGGTCAGATTTTTACAATTTTTATTACTGTGAAGGGTGTAATTATAATTCACATTTCCCTAACAGTTTTTAAAATGTACCTTCTGTCTTGTTTATGAAACTTTATTTCCTCTTCTATAAACTACCCACTCTTTCATAAAGTTTGCTATTTTCTTTCTCTCAATGTGTAGATCTTTTGGTAGCCAACTCTATTCATTGAATTGTTATATATGTTGTAAATACTTTTCCAGATTGACACTTGTCTTTGTGGAGTTTTTGTCCACTAGGTTCTAATTTTAATGTGATCAAATTTATCAATCTTTTGATTTCTGCCCCCCCAAACCCCGGTACTGGGGATCGAAATCAGGACCTTGCGTTTGCCAGGCAGGTGCCAGCACCACTGAGCTAAATCCCCAGCCTGATTTCTGCTATTTTTATCTTAAGAAATCTTTCCCTTTCCTGCAGTTATTAAGGTTTTTTTTCATAGTTCTATAGTTGTTTTTACATGTTTTCTCTGTTTGGTTTTTTGGGTATAGTAACATTACTGATTTTTGTACAGCAATCTTGCACCTGTCGCGAGCCGGCGACGCAGAGCACTGTCCAGCAGTGTCTCAAACCTGAAAGAGCAGCGGGGTGGAGATGGGGCAGAGAGAAAGGAAGGACGCCAAGACAAGAGTCTGATCAAGGCGGCGTTTATTGCCGGCAAGCACCGGCCTTTTAAAGCAAAAAACCACAAACTATTATGGGATGGTTTTACCATAGTAACTGAAAGGTCACACAGGAAAAGAGCAAACAGGTTCACCAAAACAACCCACCGTGAGTAGTAGTAACCCGGACAACCACACATCTAAAGGTCAGAGACAAGAAATTGTAACTTTCAGGAATTCCACAAAGGAAACACTCTACCTGCTAAACTGGAGAAACTTAACACATATGGAGTTACTAGAGTTAACAATACTTACAACCAGTACTCATGATCCCCACAATTCCTCCCTTTTTGTTTTAAAACTTTGGTTCCATAGCAAGAAGAAGCTTAAGAGAAAGTAAAGGCATGTCCGAGCCTGTCTTAGGTTGGGAAAAGCATTTGGCTGTCTTACCCGTCATTGGGGTCATCTGTCTTACAGGCCTATAACATGATGAAGATTTAACAGAAGCCCCTGTCTTAGGTTGATCAGTCAAACCTTTTCCTCTTACCCGTCTTTGACTTTCCGGACCCTCATTGAAGCTATTTTTATCTGAGCGAGGTAAATGCCCAAATTTTCGGAGGACCCTTCCTTAAGGTCCATGAGCGCATGTAATGTTTTGCGCTGTATATAAACCTGATTTGAGATAACACAGTATTTATGATATTTCACATATTAGAGGCCCCATGCCAAAAACATTCAAACTAAGGCTAGTAACTTTGACATCTGACAATAAGCGTATTTCTCCCAATGCAGCAGCAGGTTTCCAAATGTTGGTTTGAGGAAAACGTGAATCTGCTCACCAAAGTCCTACAGACAAGCTTAAGTCCATGGAATATTCGAGTGACCAGTCCAAAAACCCTTGAGATGTCTTATTAATTCACCAGTCCCATTAAATCCTTGTTCTGGACAATAAAGTCTCTGCT
>NW_022900931.1:46584011-46593001 GCF_012274545.1 Fukomys damarensis
TGTCGCGAGCCGGCGACGCAGAGCACTGTCCAGCAGTGTCTCAAACCTGAAAGAGCAGCGGGGTGGAGATGGGGCAGAGAGAAAGGAAGGACGCCAAGACAAGAGTCTGATCAAGGCGGCGTTTATTGCCGGCAAGCACCGGCCTTTTAAAGCAAAAAACCACAAACTATTATGGGATGGTTTTACCATAGTAACTGAAAGGTCACACAGGAAAAGAGCAAACAGGTTCACCAAAACAACCCACCGTGAGTAGTAGTAACCCGGACAACCACACATCTAAAGGTCAGAGACAAGAAATTGTAACTTTCAGGAATTCCACAAAGGAAACACTCTACCTGCTAAACTGGAGAAACTTAACACATATGGAGTTACTAGAGTTAACAATACTTACAACCAGTACTCATGATCCCCACATGCACCCAAAAACCTTGCTAAATTCTATTATTCTAATATTTACTGTAAATCCTTTTCTATTTAGAAAAACTAACATTTTGTTTTATTGACTTTTGATATTTAAAAACAAACTTTAATGTGGAAATTTTTAAACAGAAGAAACAATAGGAAAGAAACTTCAAATGGGAAGGGGACAAGGGAGGAGGGAGGAAGGAAGGAAGGCAAGAAAAAAGTGCAAATAGAAGGAAAAATGGAAATAAAGCTTTTGTACATAGGAAGAGGAAAAGGGAAGGGGAAAAAAGAGGTGGGACGTATCATGTACAGGTGCAGATCCCTATGATGAGTGTTACCATTATATGTGCCTAAAATGTACCAATGTTTTGCTGTTAAAAAAATAGAAACATAGTGAATCCCATTGTTTCTAGTACCCAGCTCCAACAATTTCTTGTTCCTGTTTTATTTATCCTCACTACCACTTTTTTCATTTTGCTGGGATTTTCCTTATTTCAGATTTTTTTTTTCTTTTTTTTGTACTGAGGATCAAACTCAGGATCTTGTGCTTGCGAGGCAGGCACGGTGCCAGAGCTAAACCCCGGCCCTATTTCAGATTTTTTTTTAACCCATATGTATTCCAATATATAGCTCTAAACAGACAGAGCTTTTTCTTTTATTTTAAAACACAATAGTACCATATAATACAAACAAAAAAATTCCATAATACCTGTCCCATGTTCAGTTTGTCTCAAAAATGGAATCTACCAGCAACCCATTCAGGACCCCTCCCCAGTTCCTCAGGAGGTAACCCCCTTCCCCATTCTTACTCCCTATTCCTATTCCCCTTATTCCCCAATAAATTTTCCTTTTTTTTTTTGGTACTAAGGATTGAACTCGGGTCTTTGCGCTTACAAGGCAGGCCACCGAACCGCTGAGCTAAATCCCTGGTCCTAAATTTCCTACTCTTAACTTCTGTTGTTCCTTAAAATTCATTCTTCGGCTTTGGTGTTGATGAACTCAGTATATCTGGTATCTAGCAGGTTGGGAGCCACATTTATTTCCCCTATATCAATGGGATCCAAATTCCATGTTTAAGGAACTCCCCTCAGCTCCCACAGCGGGGCATGGTGTCACTCGCTTGAGATCCCTGAACTCTGGGAGGCTGAGGCAAGAAGATGGCAAGTTCCAGTCCAGCCAGGGCAACTTACTGACTGAGCAAGATCCTGTCTCAAAATAATTATAATAATAATAAATAAATTTAAAATTCAGTCTACCACTGGTTTGTAAAAAATCAGGATCCAAACAAGAACATCGCATTGCATTTAATTCATACAGTTCCTTTTCTCACTCTTGTCTCCATGGCATTTGTTAAGGAATCTTAAGTCATCTGTCCTGTAGAATTTCCCTCTTGGTGATTGATTTGTAATTTTAACTGTGTAATCATTTTCATAGCGATGCTTAATTTGCTCCTTACGTTGCCAGTTCCACCTAACAGCCTGATTGGATAACTTTTACTTTTATTTTTGTTTGCTTGTTTTTTCAAGAATACTTCATGGGACTTTTTTACAGGAAGCATATGTTGTCCCTATTTTGCAGACAAGATATGAAGGTGTGCGCAAGCATATTTTTTCTTTTTCTTTTTTTTTTTTTTGGTACCAGGAATCAAACTCAGGTCCCTGCACTTGCAAAGAAAGTGCTGGAAGCACTGAGGTAAATCCCCAGGCTTTTTTTTTTTTTTAAGGGGGATTGAATTCAGGACCTTACGCTTGTGAGGTAAGTGTGGTGCCCCCCAACCATATGTATCTTTTTAACTTGTTCTTAACTTTAATGCAAGTATTTTAAAAATCTTACCATTCAATTTTTTTTTTTCCTTTGGTACCAGGGATTGAACTTGGGTCCTTGCGTTTGCAAGGCAGGCAGCAGAACCATTGAGCTAAATCCCCAGCCTCAATATTTTTTTTCTAAGATTTCTCATATGCATTCTAATTTGTCTGCTCTAGATACCGTGCTCTTTTAAAAATCTTAGCAGTTGGGTGATACTGAGGATACTGAGTCCTTTTTCTTCAGTCTATTCCTCATTAGCTTTTGGGGGGGGGCTTGAGACAGGGTCTATATAGTTGAGAGTTGTGGCCATCACAACACAAACATGCCTGAGTTGGGGAGTGAGGATTGAGAAAGCAAAGAACACTCAAGCCTGAGTGGAGACCAAGAGAAGTCTGATTTATTTCACAGAAACAGCACCTTTTATAGGCTCACATCAACATGAAGCACCAAGCAACTATTTGTATCTTTTATGCAAAGACCGGATTTTCTGACTCTTTACAAAGAACGTAAGATCTATGGCTGTCTCTTTGAGTTTCTCCCATTGCAGGGTCAAAAAACAATTTTAACAAGCAGAGTCCTAGAAATGTAACAAATGTTACATAGATTGTATCAATGCCTTGAGTGTAGAGGTGAAGAAGTTTCCTTCTAAATGTCAAACACCTAGAGGGCCATGTCCGGGCTCCCACATAGACTGTCCTAGAACTCACTATGTAGCCCAGGCTGGTTTTGAACTCACAGCAGTCCTCCTGCCTCAGCCTCCCAAGTGCTGGGATTACAGGCGTGCACCACCACATCCGGCTCCTCATTAGCTTTTAATTTAAACCCTTGGGATGGAAATAAAATTTGAAGAGAATGTTCGTCCAGAGAAAATACCACTCTTTGATGTAGGCAAGAGGAGCCCCTGCCCTGGACCCACACTTCAGAAAACTTTATTCTGACCTCTGGCTCTCTCTTCCGTGAAGGAATCCTTGCGTCAAGGTGACATCCAAATAGCCCAGGTGACCCTTTCTACACGTGCTTCTAACACCCAAATAGCCCAAACAACCGCAGGCCTAATGGTAGGGCCTGCTCAGGCCCTAGACTTCTAACAGGTGAACTGAGCCAACAATATATACCAGAGGTGTGGGCAGAACTTAAGACACAGGAGATGGGGAGTCCAAATATATACCAGTTCTTCATGATGCAGAAGAAATCAAAGCCTGGGAAGAGAAAAGTGGCAGCCAGTGGGTCAGAGGTCTGTTCTTCCTGCCTTGCCACTGCCATGTTTTAATATAGAATTCCAAATTCAAACCTGGCATTCAAGGTTATTATGAAGTTAAGTTTGTCAAAGTAAGAAAATAAAACCATGTATTTAACTTAGATAGCTTGATTTATAATTTTAAAATGTAAGGCAAATTGTATATGGGCTTCAATTTATACTCTAGTGGAAACCAAACAAATATTGGCTAGGAACCTGACTAGTGAATTTAGAACTTAGCTGAAATTGTATTTCATCAGTACTATTAGATTTTATAATCTGGTCAGCATTCAGTGTGACATCTGTTAAGACATACAACACCCTGAACTGTGACCCCAAACATTAGAATTTAGAGATTAAGAGAGGGATTTTTAATTCAGTGAAGTCTTGACTTAATCCTTCTAAACTTCAATTCACTTGTAATATTAGAGTAAGAGCTGGCTGATGACACAGGCCTGTAATCCCAGCACTCTAGGAGGTCGAGGTAGGATGATTATTTAGTGACTCAGTGGCTAGTTATGTAGCTCAGCATTAATAAGGCCCTGGGTTCAATCCCTAGTTTGGCAAACAAGAACAAATGGGGGGCGGAGAACAGGGCCCACCTCATAAGACTAGGTAATACAAATTAAGTGCTAAACTTAGTGACTAATAGCATGTGAGCAATAAAGTGCAGCTATTTTAAAGGAAAAACTACTAGCTAGGCACTATAGTAAGTTCTTTATCTGCAAAAATCACAAAAATGCTAATTTTAAAGCAGATAGATACTTTTAAGGCAAACATAAATGATCTTTAAATAAACCTAGCTTGTCAGAGAGGCAGAGAATTTACTAATCCCACTCTGCACAGGCGAAAATTGACTCACAATTTCCAAAGACCTGCTCACTTTCTGGAAGGTCGTAATGTGATCGGCAGAGGCACTATTAGAGCAAACTGACTTCTACTTCACCAGTCTCCTCAGTGCCACCCTGCCCCTGACAGAAGTCTAATACTGCTTCTTCAACAAATGTTAAGAGCCAGACGTCCTAAATTGTTAATCCTATGTGAAGTATAAAAAAGAAAAGGCTGTTAGTGTTTTTCTAAAGAACAAAGGCATGATAGATTTTTTTAAAGTAAAGCATTAAAGGACTTTAAATTTGAAAATTTTGTTCAAGGGGTATTTCACAAAATTTGCATAAAATTATTATGTCTATCTTAGGTAGAATATATGTTGCAAGAAAAGCAGGAGGTTTATCTGATTTTTTCCCTACATCATCTAGAATCACGCACATGATACCTTCTCAGTAAATATTTACTGAATTGACAACTCTAAGATCAAGTAGTATCAATGTCATTCTCTGTGGTATATGCTACAGTGCAGGAAGGGCAGTCATTAAATTGAGGCGTCTGAAACTGCTCAACTACTTTTCACCTACAAAAAAGGGCACATTCAGATGGATCAACCTGTTTTTTAAGGAATGGTATAAAAAAAAGTTAACAGATTTTGTGAAAGCTAAGATAGAAATGAAAGAACTTTTTCTCAAAAGAAAAAAAAATGATACGAAATAATTTGCCAGACTTCCAGCCATACATTGAGATTTTTCTCAAGAATCATCAGTAGCTCCCATACAAGTCAAAAACTCAGCTAGGCTTTGTCTTTTTCTGCTACTGGGGATTGAACACAGGGGGCTTCTGCATGGAACTACATCTCCTGCCCAAGTTGCTAAACTGCCCCAGCTGGACTTCACTGAGTGCCAAAATTAAAGCATGCACCACCACACATTGATGAGGCATTTTTAAAGATCATCATGCACATTTTTTTGCTTTTTAAAATTATTCCCATTTTGGTATTTATTATAATACACAGATGTGTAAATAAGCAAAATGTCTTTAGGACAAACTATCTTTCTCTTTATTAGCTAATTCTAATTTCATGCAATGCTCAAATATCTAATTAGGTCAAATTCTTACTTTTTTTTTGGTTTTTTGAGACAGGGTTCTGCTGTATCATTGAGGTTGGCTTTGAACTCACTAAGGTAGTCTAGGCTGACCTTGAACCTGTGATCCTCCGGCCTTAGCCTCCTAAATGCTGAATCATAGGCATGTGTCATCATGCCCAGCACTAATTAGGTCTAATTGTAACATGTTTGCAGTTTGGTTGGTTGGTTGGTTGGTTGATTTTTTTTTTCCATTTCCGGTTACTGAACCCAGGGCCTTCAAACTGTGCTATATCCCCATCTCTTTACTATTTATTCTGAGACAAGGTCTTGCTAAGTCACTAAGTTGTCCAGGCTAGACTCAAACTGGTAATCCTTCTGCCTCAGTCTCCAGAGTGCTAAGAGAATAAGCATATGCTACCATGCCTGGCTCCAATTCTAATACTTGAATAAAATAAGTTCTAGTTCTAGAGATCAGATTAAAAAGCTAAGCTACTGAGGCAGGAGGACCACTGCAAATTCAAGACCAGCCTGGGCTACACCGTGAGTTCCAGAGCAGTCTGAACTACATAGTGAGACCCTGTCTCAAATCACCAAAAAAAATAAATAAATAAAAGCTAATCTAGGTATATTATGTTTTTCAATACTCAAAACATACTGGCTCTAAAAGCAATTGATCCAGGGCTGGGGATTTAGCTCAATGGCACTGTGCCTGCCTTGCAAGTGAAAGGTAGCGAGTTTGATTCTGGTACAAAAATAAAATAAAAAGTGATTGATACACAAGAACTTTACATTTGTTTTCTTTGTCACTATAAACATACTAACATTAATATATTTCTTCACATAATTACTTCAAGAGCTATCTCACTAGGTATGGTACTACCACACACCTGTAATCACAGAATTCTGGGAGCCTGAGGCAGAAGGAACACAAGTTCAAGCCCAACCTGGGCAATTTAGTGACTTAGCGAAACTGTCTCAGAAATGAAAAGATCTGGGATACAGCTCAGAGAGAAGGCCCTGGGTTCAATCCCTAGTACCCCCTCCCCACAAAGATGTCTCAAAAACATTTTTCTATAAATATAGACAACTGGATTTCTGAAAAGTAACCAGAAAAATCTTGTGTTTTACCAATGGCCTTTCCTTCACACTTCCAAGAAAAATCCAGGCCCAAATAGGTTTACTAATGTAACTTAAAAGAGAAAAAAATAAACAATATATCCAAGTAAACCCGCACTACATTTCTGGAAATCAAAGAATACCTACCTAAATGTAACAGTTTCAAACTTCTGTATACAGGGCCAGGGATTTAGCTCAGTGGCTCAACCACCTGCCTCGCAAGCACAAGGACCTGAGTTTGATCCCCGGTACCAAAAACAAAACAAAAACAACAAATTTCTGTATACAATTTTGTGCACCCAGACATTAACACAACATTCCAAAAATCAGAACTTTTAAAAATACATGAAACAAAATATCTAGTTTATAAGAGATTTTAATGTCAAGTCAAATAAAATTTACATGATTAAAAAGCTGTCATATGTTCTTATATCATGTAATACGTGTGTGTGTGTGTGTGTGTGTGTGTGTGTGTAAAATGAAGAATAATTTCCACATAACATCAAGTGATTTTTATCTTCTCACATTCCAAATTAAATGTTGGCCTAAAACTAGCTATTTGGCCATGAATGATGATAAGTAAGGGTAACACGAATCACCAACTGGTTTCTTTCCAAGTTACCAAATGTCACAAGTTCATCATTTTCTTGTTTGTGATCCCAAAGCTGGTAGCATTTTCATTTCATCCACTCTGTTCTTATGTATTTGAAAAGCTGGTGTTATCCATCTACCACAGGAGCACTGTTCACCATACCAATTGAAGGAACCCAACTTGGCATAGCATTTTGGGCAAAGAAGCTGAAATAAAGAAAATGTTATTTGCTTCATAACTATCTTTAGCAATATAGGATATAAAAATAGTTAAGACATGGGACATGGCTCATATCTTCAAGGAACTTATAATCTAAGAAGTGATAAGAAATGCATTGGAAATTTACTGTAATCAATGATGGGCTACAATTATTGCATAAGAGGCATTTTGTACTCGAGAAAAAGATGAATTCCAAGTTGAAGGGAAAAAAATTAAGCCTACAATTCAATTAAGGAAATTTCTATGAATGTGACATATGTACATGGCTTTTAATCAGGCTGCAATGTAAGATTTCAAATAACATCATGGCTAAAGGATAGAAAAGCATAATAGTATTCTCATGTTGTATTACTGATAATGACAGCATACAAGTGAGATTCCTGACTATTTAAAAACAAATAAATTGATGTTCCAGTAAAATAGGTAAATCTAAAAATGCTTAACAAGTCCATTGTATTTTGCCTAATGTAGTTACGACGTTATTCTTTTTTGTGGTACCAGGGATCAAACTCAAGATCTCATACTCGCCAGTCAGGTGCTATGCTGCTGAGCTACATCCCCAGCCCTTCAGCATTATTCGTATGGAACTTTAATTTGTATGTGGTACAAAATAGGGTTTTTTATTTTTAATCATGAGCTACAGAAAGTGTAGACATAAAAGTCAGAAACCATAAATGAAACAAGATTTGATTATATAAAGATCTCAAATTTTAGACTGATAAAATATCCCACAAATCTGAGATAAGCGAGACCAGAGAAAATATTTGTAGTATATTAAATGAAACATCTAGAATATATTAAAAAAAACTCCTGTCAATCAATAAGAAATATAAAGCCTATAGTAAAATGGGCCAAAAATATGAAATCAATTTACAGAAAAAGGAAGTATACATGGCTAGTAAAGATACTGCTCCTCAGGGTCAGGGATTTAGCTCAGTGGTTCTGCTGCCTGCCTTGAAAGTACAAGGTCCCAAGTTCAATCCCTGGTACCAAAAAAAAAAAAAAAAGATACTGCTTCTCAGATATATAATGGATGTTGGGAAATGGGAAGAAGGTGTTCAAATGGGAAGGGGAACAAGGGAGGAGGGAGGGAGGAAGGAAGGAAGGGACAAGAAAAAAAGTGAAAGTAGAGGAAAAAATGGAAACAAAGTTTTTGTATTATAGAGAGGGGAGGGGTCTTGGGGGGGAGGATAAAATTAAATTTAAAAAAAAAGATACTGCTCCTTAGTAATAGTCATGAAAATACAAAGTAAACATTTTAGGATTAGCACTTTTCATCATACAGTCAGGGATTTCATCCTACCAGTTTTATAATATCAATGGGTATATACATTCACTTAGTGAAAAGCAAGTATATATGGTCATTGTGAATGTCAACCTGAAATATTACTAACATACAAGCCATGAATTCTACTTGTAAATATATACATTATACAGACTACAGAAAATTCAACTATGAATATAAAGAAGTATATACAAATGTGATTTGGAATCTTTCACAAAAAAATCTTTCCTGAATGTATGTGTTTTCCAGATTAAAAAGGCAGCATACCAGAAACAAAAAAGAGAAAAAGATAAATTGGATTTCATCAAAATCCCAGCACTCTGGGAGGTTGAGGCAGGAGGACTGCAAATTCAAGTCCAGTCAGGGCAACTCAGTAAGACCTTGTATCAAAATTAAAAAAAAAAAAAAAAAAAA
>NW_022900931.1:46593011-46598701 GCF_012274545.1 Fukomys damarensis
GGGGATTTAGCTCAGTTTGAAGACTCTGGGCTTAATCTCTAATACCAGAAAAAATAAAAGGGGCATGACTGCTTCTGGGTTTATTATTTTGAGAGTGAGAATGGTAACAGTTGCACAGCTCTGTAAATAAACTGAAAACCACTGCAGCATACACACCCAATGGCTGAAATACATGGCATCTGAATTGTACCTTGTTTTTTCACAACTTTTGTTTGTTTTGTTTTGTTTTTTTGAGATAGGGTCTCACTATATGCTTCACAGTGGCCTTGAACTTACTATGTTGCTCCGGCTGCCTCTGAACTCCACTCACAGCAATCTCCTGCCTCAGCCTCACAAGTGTAGGGTGTGTACACCACCACATCCAGCTTTACACCTTGATCCTCTGATTTATCAACATATTCTAATTAATTTAAAGTGAATAATGTTGGTCTTTTTTGTTTGTCTGTGGTAATGGTGATTGAACCCAGGACCTTTGCACTACAGTGTATCCCAGACCTTTTCTATTTTGAAACGATGTCTGATTAAGTCACTAAATTGCCCAGGCTGGGCTCAAACTTACAATCCTCCTTCCTCAGCCTCCCATAATGTAGTCTTACATTTGAGAAAACGTAACTTGATTTTTTTTTTTTGGTAGTGGAGATCGAACTACGGTCCTTGTGCTTGTGAGGCAGACAGCGGAACCACTGAGCTAAATCCCTGGCCCTTGAGAAAATATAACAATAGAATCAAAAGGAATTTATTAATTTAGGCCAGTGGTTCTTAACCAAATGTGGTTCATTATTTGGGGATCAGCCGCTTTTAAAAAAAAATACTTTATTTTCAGATTAAAAGTATAGTTCAGTGTTAAAGAGTGTGAGCTTCACCCTGGGTATAATCCCCAGCACCAAAAAAAGAAAAACATCTTTATTTTTGATACAAGCAAAATATCTTAAGGAAGAGAGGACTTAAGATGGACTAAAATGCTGGTTAAAATATTATTCAAAATGCAAAAAGCAACAAAATATCGATAATACAATGAAACTATAGAAAATAAAATGTGGCCAGGGATTTAGCTCAGTGGCACCATACCTACCTCAGAAGCTCAATCCCTGGTATAAAAAAAAAGAAAGAAACCTAGCCAAAAAATGTGTTCTCACCTGTCCATCCATTACTCCCAGCAACGTGACTTCCATCCACTGCACAGGCTCGATGAAGTAGGAGGTGCAGTGAGCCTGACTTCCTGGGCTAAGCGTGAAAGACGGTGTTGTTCTCTTGTGAGCAAAGGCTACAGGCCCACTTCCTTCATGATGATCCAGTATGCTAGAGCTTCGAAATAAGGATCGTCTGCAACTCCCAAACAAAAACATTAATTAATTAAAAAATAGATGGAATGTGCAATATTTCTTAAAGACCAAATAATATAATATTGATTATGCTACTTAAATTACAACCTGATTATTTTCTTTTATCTTTTTTTTTTTGGCCTTACTAGAGATGAACCCAGGACATTTGTACTGAGCTACATCCCTGCCCTTTTTAAATTTTGAGGCAGTCTCATTAAGTCACTTAGTTATCCAGGCTAGGCTCAAACTTGGGGATCCTCTTGCCTCAGACTTCAGAGCACTGCGATTACAGGTGTATACCACACCCAGCTACTTTTACTTTTAAAAACATATATTCTTCTTGAAAGCAGATTTGAATTAGAAATTTCTATATTACTCAATTAAACAATCTTTTCTACAGAGATACAAGGAAATAGAACTTCAAATATTTTTCTATATCTTTAGAAACAAGATATAAATCTCCAGAAAAGGGCTGGGGATTTAGCTTAGTGGTACTGCCACCACCTGCCTCGAAAGCAGAAGGTCCCAAGTTCAATCCCCAGTACCAAAAAAAAAAATCTTCAGAATGTACAAAATATTTTACCTGCACTTTCTACATTTGTAGAGAACTTCATCTTTCATTCCTTGTGAAATGGTGGTTGGGTCAACAGCAAAGAGTTCTTGAGGTAAATTCTGTAATTCTATGTGATATAATTAAAATTGTAACTATTACCTTTCTGCATTTTCAGACAGTCAAATTGAAGAAACAAGTGCTAAACTCAAAAATTTTTAAAACAGAAAGAACTCCACGATGAGAAACCAGGATGCGGTAGGAGAGCAAAATGAGTAAGTATTGGGTTCTGAGCCAAATTGCCCAAATTAAAGCCATTTACAAACCATGTGACCTTAAGTAAATTATTTCTGTCTATAGCATAGTTTCAAAATAGAAATCACACACTTGCGAAGCTGAGACAGGAGAATCTTAAGTTCAAGACCAGCCTGGGCAACTTATGGAGACCCTGTCTCAAAATAAAAAAGGCTGTCGGTGTAGCTCAATGGTAGAGCTGAGTTCAATCCACAGTGCCAAAGGGGGGCAGGGGGGGTGGCGCTACTGTACCTGTGTGAGGCAGTTAAGGAAAAGTGACATAATGCATCTAGTGTCAGTAAGTGACATCTAGAAAAAGTCCAGTACGTACTAACAATTATTATTCTTACCTGGATACTTCTCTGTAACCTTTTGTAAACGATATTGCTTATAAATTGCACTAGAGGTGTCTACTTCATATCCCATTGCCTGGTATAATTTCAGTTGCCACTCAAACCCCTCATTCATCCTTTAATGACAAAACATAAAGTTCAGTTTTCTTTAAATAAAAATCACATCACCCAAGCAGAATCATTATTGTAACAAAGAACTCACTTAGCTTCTGGCTTGAGAGTCTGGAGGATCTCATAGGCATTTTCAAAAGTCAGTCGGTCAGTCTTCATCACAAAAGCAGTCACTATAGCAACACTTCGACTGATTCCTGCATGACTGAAAAAGAGACCTTCAGAATAAAACAGCAAATAGCAACAATTAAATAAAATAAAACCCAGCCACCTATTAATGGTAAAGTTTTAGGTCCACTTCATTTCTGCTTCTACTCAAATAACCCTACTGTGTCTGAAATATTACCAGTGTACAAAAGAATTATTCCTTTGCTTTCTTGTTTCTTTTGAATTTTGAACCTTGAATGGACTACCAACTCAAAAGTAATTACACTAATTTTTAAAACTTTTCTAATGGCTCCAGAACAAATCCAAGCTCTTTTGCTCTTAGTATTGAGGTCCCTTCTGGATCTAATTTCTTTTGACTTTAGTATTTTCTTCTCTACTTCACGTAAATATTTAGAATGAGTGTTGGTATACAGTAAGTGTCATAAATTTAAAATACTAGCTGGGCATGATGCTGCATGACTATAATCTCAGCTACTCAGGAGGCTGAGGCAGGAGGATGAGAAGTTCTAGGCCAGTTTGGTCAACTTGGCAGGGCTCTGTGTCAAAATTAAAAAGGAGTGAGGATGTGGTACAATGAGACCCTGGGTTCAATTCTGTACCATAGAATTATTAAAATTATTATAATTATTACACTTCAATCTAACCAAACAGGATTACATGACTACTCAGGGATTCCCAAGTACCTATCTAGATTTCCTATCTTTTCATCTTTGCTTCAACACACCCCATTTATCTCCCGTATCATCTAGTAGATACAACTTTAATTCTCCCCTTCATCAACCACCTTCCCCCATCCTAAACAAAGCATTAAAAATAACCTGCTCTGCTCTTACTCTTCACTCTCAATAATGTCATCCTTTGGGGCCTTTGTAACTTTGACAAAGATCTGGACAGCAAATTATTGTATCCAAAAAATTTCTTTTCTCTATCATCTAGCAACCTACTGATCTTTCAGGAACACATGCATTGAGCTTAAAATTACATGCTTACAGTTGCAACTTGAAAATATCAGCTTTAGAAAGGAAAGTCTATATATCTCTTTTAGAGAAGATGGGGCTTTATGTCAAAAGACTTGACCATGTTTGGTCCACTGAGAGGGGGATGTTGCTTTGTTGCTGGACAGCTTCAATGGCATTCATTTAGGTCTTAAGGGTTTTAATCTTTTTGGTTGCCAATGGGTGGCCTCTATAGTACTCAAAGAATCCGGGGGCTATCACATCCAAATATGACATGCTGATTATTTTAAATTAAAGGAACTTAGCAGCAGACGATGAAAGAGGCTTTACTCTTGATATTTTCTTGTTTGCTTAAAGTTCAGCCCCACTAAGAAAAAAAAATCACCTCTGGTCTCTTTTTCTGACTTCCCATTAACTAAATTCATACACTAGGGAGAAAGACAAGCTGGTCAAAAAACCCAGACTATTGAGTGTCTGTCCGCAGGTGCTGACAGATTTTTTTCAGACACCCTGTCATCTATTTAGTTATTCAATATTCCAAATAGAATCATTTACAATTTACTCTCTGTTCTGTGGGTCCAGCAGATTTTGGCCTAGGCCACTATTTCTTCAAGCCCAATGAATTCCCCTGAAACTCAGTCACTATTCCCTTAAAATTATGTTACATTTCCAACGTGTCCCATCCCTTATGGAAAAGGGATATATAAATATTTGAGTCATGTTGAGCTAATGGGGTGATTTTATTTTGTGACTGCTTCCATGCACAGAATCGTTTGGACAAATTCCCTTCTAATCAATCTTTTCTCCTGTTTCCCTTTCTCCCCTAAGGCAGGTTACAGAAGCTAGAATCCCTCTCTTCCAAAACCAGTCACAAAACCTGGAAATACCACTCCAAACTTCCTTCAACTTTCTGTCTAAAAAGCTGTTTATAAAGGAATTCTTTTACCTAGCTGTCTCATAGATGCTAAGACCCTCGCTCCAGAGGGGTCCTGCACTACACTTGGGAGAAAGGAATGCTGCACAAGCCAGAAGAATACAAATGGACAGGCCTTCCTAGGTTTCCCTCTCCATCCATTCCATCAGGCCCTACCCATTTTCTCTAACTTCTATACAACTGCCCATTCTTAAATGTATCCAAACATCAAAATGGACAGTTTTTCCCTAAGTCTTTGAAGGTTACCGTATCATGTAAAATTTTGATTAATCCAATCTGTCATGTTCGTCTCTTGTTAACCTATCTTTTGTTACAGGAGTATCACAGGAAAGGTGTCCTATCATTCCATTCCTAGGAATCTAATCTGCAGTTCCCGAAAGAGCTGTAAACCACCTTAGGGGTGGACTCCTCATCCTGTTTCTGCTGGCCGCCCACGCCCCCCAAAAACCAACCAATTGCTGCAGAGCAAACGAACCAAAACACTAATGAATGAAAGCAGGGGCCCACCTCCAGGCCTTGTTCCTCCTCGGTACACAGGACCCCGCAGGAGCGGGGCGGAAGTGTGACCGTACCTCGTCCTCTCCTGGGGGCCGCGGTACTAAAGGATGACGAGCGGCGAAGGCTCCAGCCAGACGGGGCACCACCTCTCGCCCCCAGACCCGGGACTCACCAGTGCACCAGCACCGCCCGGCCCTCGGCGCGGGCCTGCCCGATGAAGGCCACGCACCGGTCCAGGTGGCTGAGCAGGTCGGTCTCGGGTTTGTCCAGCACCCGCACGAACAGGTTCCGCAGACCCTCGAACCCAGCCCCCGCCTTGAAAGCAGGTTCCCAGTCCACCGTCAGCACGGCGGTGATGCCAGCCTCCCTCAGGTGATCCGGCTCCGAGACGGCCGCCGCCCCACCCAGGTACAACCCCGGCCGCACTTCCAGCATTCGCTCCGTGGAGCTGGCTGGGTCCCCGCTCGGGTTCGGACGCTCGACGCCCGGGCTCGGGCCCTGCGC
>NW_022900931.1:46598828-46603871 GCF_012274545.1 Fukomys damarensis
GACCTCGCCGACCCGGAATGTGAATTTACTGGGCAGGCGCGCTAAACCGGTTCCGAGTGGCCTGATCACGCATGCCCCTCGACCCTCCAAACTTCGTGATTGAGTAAGTTTCCCTAAGTACACGGATTAGCAGGCTTCTAGGGGCAGTAGGAGCAATTGTAAATTTGAAATCAACCGAATCATTCCATGCATCTGAAGTTGTTGTGCCCAGATCGCGATATCCCCAGAGACCACCAAGGAGTCGAGTCCGATGCAATCACACGAGGAGTTTATTGCAGGCTCCAGCCTGGACTCTAGGACCTCACCATGCAGCGGTTCCGTACCGAGAGCGCGGACCCGGTTTCAGACAGGCCTTTTATCAGTGAAGGAGCAGAACTAGGGGCTTTCCTGACGGGTCAGTGCCTGATTGGTTAGCATTGTGTAAATGCAGGTGTGTTTCTATTCTGTTGTCCAGGGCCGGATGTCTCTTCCTGTCCACAAGTTTTTGCAAGATTAAAAGAAAAGAATACCTGGAGACCACTTACGGGAAACAGTCCTGTGGGTTTTTTTGTTTGTTTGTTTGTTTGTTTGTTTTGCTTGTTTGTTTTGTTTTGTTGAGAACTGGGTCAAAAGGGCACTTTGCGGTTTTTCCCTGTAACTGGGTGGTGGTCTGATCACAAAATGGAGTCACTTTTTCAAAACTGGAGTTAGTTTGGTCTCCATATTGTGAAGCATTCTTTCAGTGCTTAAGAAGCCATTCGTGTTTTTCTCATGATTCTCCCCCCACCCCCGTTTTCTATTGGAATATAAATTCTTTTCTTGCTGCTTACTGTTCTATGTATTTTGTGTATACGAATCTCACATATGTCACTGATCTCCAGCCGAAGAGCACTACGAATGTAGTTGAACGAGTTAGTTTTATTATTCAGCTGTAAGGTATGGAGAATTTAAGCGCCTCTTAGATGCTCTGGAAAGGGCCTGTTACAGGATTTGGGCTTTCAGTGGGTGATTTGAACTAGGGTGTAAGAAAGCAGGGCTTTTGCTGTAGCTTAGATGCTATCAGGAAATGGGGTTCATTCTACAACTGGTGTCTTAATAAATATTATCTACAGGGAAGGCAGGCTAGAGCGGTACTAGATCCATAATTGGTCGCGAATTAATTGGCATAAAGACAGACATACAGTCCAAAAACAAAATATAGAGCCCAGAAATACACTGTCACACATACGTGGGCAAATGAGCTTCTACAGGGATACATAGACCACACATGGGGGAGGGACAGTCTCAACAGTGGATGGAAAATTGGAGACCCACATGCAGAAGAATGAAGTTAGACCTTTACCTTTTACCACATACACCCCAAAAAAAAAAAAAAACTCAAAATGGGTTAAAGATTTTAAAAATACATACTTCCTAGACTAAAACAGGGAGGAGGTAAGAGCAAGGCATTAAGGAAACACATTAGGGCTTCACCCTAGTGCAAGGGAGCAACCAGGGATAGCTTTCCAGAGGAGGTGACGCTTCATTTATATCTTGAAGAGTGAATGGGAATTTGTCAGGCAAAAGGAGGAAGGTGAGGAAAGAAGTTCTAAGCAGAAAGACCAGCATATATCTTCAATGGCCAGGAAGCCCCACCAAAAGATAAATGTGTTGTTGGAGAGGAAGGAGGTGCAGATGGTGTTCACGGTTGCCCATGGGACACTGGAGAGATGGGCACATCAAATCGTGAGGGCAGCACGATGCCTTTTTAAAAAGTTTTACCTTTTTCTTAAAGACTGTGCAAACTATTAAAGAAGTTAAAAAAGAATGACATACTGTGCTTGATTTGCTTTTTAAGAAAAACCCCTGATCACAGTGTGTGGGGATGAACTGAGGACAATTCTGGAGGCAGGGTCCAGGTATGAGATTGGTGATTATTGAGTCCAGCGTGACAAAGGCTAGGGAACTGGCAGAGGGAACAGAGAGAAGGGGAATGTGGTTAAGAACTATTACAAAGCAGAAGAGAGATGTTGAGGCCAAAGAGATGTGGGAGATGAAAGAGGGAGAAATTAAAAAAAAAAAAGTGTGATTAAGCAGATGTGGGCTTCGTTCACAACGCAGGAAATAATAGAGGAGAGTCAGTTTGAAGAAAAGCAAATACATTTTGGGACAGGTTGACTCCCAAGTAAGGGTGACCATTGGCTGGTTGGACACGGAGCTGTGACACTTGGGAAAAATGTCTAGTCATTATGAGGTAGGATAGAAGAAATAAAAGGTAGAAAGGAGGCAAGGGTATCACAACTCACAACTGTACTTCATAAGACAACTTCCAGCACACAGCTGAAGTTACCCAAGCCATATTAAGGAACTAAGGTTTGGAGCCTGGCAGTTTGCATATGCGTGGAGGCTTTGAGCAGGTTCCTGACAGAGGGAGTCACAGGCAGCCAGGAAAAGGCCAAGCCAAAGAGGGAGTCAGAAAGATGCAGTGAAGCTCTCACACAGATAGGTGGATGACCAGGGCCAGGCACAACCAAAGACCTCAGAGTGGGAGGGTTTTCTTCCCCAGGAACAAGGTATCTTTGCCCTTCTTCGCTGTGTTTATATGGATAATTTTAGCAGTGTAGTCATTTTTTATAGTATAAAAGCCCTAAACTGGATGTCCCTTTCGGGCAACCCTTTTCAGGCCTCCTGGGTGCTGTTTGCTTTTGCTTTACAGTAAAAGCTACTTTCTGTATTTGCCACATGATAAATACTTTTGGTCTATTTGTGTCTCTTTTGCTTATGTGTCCTGAAATTTCTTTTTCCACTATGAAAGTCAGCGAATGTACACATTTATTTTTAAAAAGTGGGAGCCAGAGATTTGGCTCAGTGGTTCCTCCACCTGCCTCGCAAGTGCAAGGGCCCAAGTTCAATCCCTGGTACAAGGGGCGGGAGTGGGAGTTAGGTGGATTGAGCTTTTTATTCAACCTTAGAGACCAGAGACCCATGCTGTGGTTATAAATAGACTAGGATTGATGAGATTGTCAGGGTTGAGAGTATAAAATGCAAAAGGAATGAAGAGGTTGCTGGAGAAAAATAAGATTTAAGGGGCAAATAAGTAAAAGGAATCCACAAGAAGCTGAGCATGATGGTGTATACCTGTAATCCCAGCACTCAATAGGCTGAGTTAGGAGAATTGCCAAGAATTTGAGGCCAGCCTAGGCTACATAGTGAGTTCAGGGCCAGGTTGAACTACAAAGGGAGATGTTGCCTCAAAAAAAACAGAAAGAAAGAGAAAGAAAAAAATGTAGATACAAATACAGATATGAAAGACAAGGTTTGTAAAAGTTCTGTGAGGCCAGTTGGCTCATCCCAGCACTTGGGAGGCTGAGGTAGAAGAATTGGTGAATTCAAGGCCAGCTTGGGCTACATGGTAAGAACTTTTCTCAAAAAAAAAAAAAAAACATGACCCTGTCTCAAAAAACAAAACAAAGTTCCAATGAAGCACAAAAAGGGGGAGAGGATAAATTTAATGATACAAGAGAAAAGTAATATTTTTTATAACTTTTTTTCCAGTGCTGAGGGTCAAACCCAGGTCTCTCATATACTAGGCATATGCTCTCTCACTACATCCCCAGCTCAGGGGTCCTTGAATAAATTGGAGGGGTGTGATCCCCAGCAGGTAGAAGATTAGCCTTTTCTGTGGTAACCAGAGAAAAGGGGGAAAAAACAGGCAGGGCTTTGGGGAAGCTCAGTGTTTTGGTGTAGAGAAGTTAAACATGTTCTTTTTTGACTGTTTCCATCTTCTGAGTGAAAGAAAAACCTAGTTTATATGTGCAGAGTGAGGCTACAAGATCGAGGAGAACTTTCTAGAAGGCACTGGAGAACACACATGGAAGCTGACCCATGGGAGTGGCCCCTGAGGGCCCGCACAGTGTCAGAGCAGACACAGAGGGCATTTTCACAGGCAACGGTCAACTCTGCTGGCCGCCGTCGCTCAAACCTGCCCCTTCCCCACAGAGGCCTAAGTCCAGGGGGACTGGCCCGGCCGGGCCAGCTCTTGCCCCACACTGTATCAGTTTGACTACGTAGTTTCTGCTAATAATTTGGCTTATGGTTAAGGCCTATTTCTGTGAGCTGAAGCCCTGGGCCAGGCTGTATCAGTTTGACTAGATGATGTACGCTAATGACGTGATTTACAGTAAAGGCTTATTCCTGTGTGCTGACGTGCTGGGCTACCTGGTATCAGTTTGACCTCTGAGAGGCTGGAGACAGCAGTTAAGGGCAGTCATGCCAGTGATGCAAGCCCATATCTACCCCACAGTAGAAACCCTGGGCACCAGGTGTGGGGCACTCCCTGTGTGCATACGTCACAAGTGCTGTTACTCCTCCTTGCTGGGAGAATTCAGCGCTCCCTATATGACTCTTCTAGGAAGGGATATCTGGGGGCTTCTGCCTGGTTTCTCCTGGACTTCAGCATGCACATTTTCCTTTTGGGGGGGTACAGGGGATCAAACTCAGGACCTTGCTCTTGCCAGGCAGGCACGGTGCCACTGAGCTACATCCCAGGCCAATGTCTTTTCCTTTTGCTGATTTTACTATGTCCTTTTGCTATCCTAAACCATAACTTTATAAAAACAGCTCTTTTGAGGTGAGTCCTAGTGAATCAGCGAGCCTGAGGGAGCTTGAGGATGGTCTTGATAACCAGCAGTTCAGCATCCATTGTCTGTAATAATGAAAAACTGGAAACAGTGCAAGTAATAGATCGGCTGAAAGGGTTGTTTTGCCTATTCAATGAAACAGTCAGCTATTAAGAACTTATTAAGAGTCAGATATGGTGGTGCACACCAGTAATCCCAGCGCTCTGGGAGACTGAAGCAGGAGGATCACACGTTTGCAAAACAGTGTCTCAAAATAAGAAATAAAAGGGACTCGTGTGATGTAGCTCAGTGCAAAAGCCCCGAGTTCAGTCTCAGGTACCACACACACAAACCTATTAAGAAAATGACCCGTGCTACCTATATTATAAAGTTTCTTAACAGACTTGTTTACAAAAGCAACTATAGCTGAGCTCATTTATTTCAAATATATATATATATATATATA
>NW_022900931.1:46603948-46619932 GCF_012274545.1 Fukomys damarensis
ATATATATGCATACATATCTTTATAAAAACTATTGAAAGATAGATATCTAACTGTTAACAGTAATTACTTCTTGACTGTTGAAGAAAGCTTATATATTAAGCATGATACGCTTTAAATGCATATTTTATTTATTAAGGTTATTCACTATTAGCACTTAGTGGAAAAAAGGTTTCATCTACGGATATTTTTATTATTCTAACCATTTCCTTATCTTTATTAGTTTTCTTTTGGAAGAGAGCTTTCGTTCCTCAACTCCCTTAACTAACTGGAAGCTTCTTCGAGGATGGAGGCGTGAGATAACGTATATCTCGATTGCTATTGACTATCTACCGAAGCTGAATCGGCACTTAAAAGCTGCCCCACTCCCAAAGGGAAAGAGGAATGAACAGCCTCTGTATTTATATTCGTAGCCACTAGATGGCTATGCTCCCTCCCTTTTGCAAGCTATTTGTCTGCACTTTTATATTATGGAAAGAAGAAACTATGGCATCCTGCAAGAAAAGCAAGATTCGTCTCAAGGAAGGAAATGCTGTCTTCAGAGAGGCCAAGCAAAGAAAACAGAAGAGGTCGCTAGTCTTAGAATTGATAGGTACACACACATTCACTCATGCACAGCCACAATCTACATTTCCCCCATCAGCTGTGAGCTTGCAGTATTTTCTTTTCTTTTTTTGAGATGGCCCTTCTTTATTAGTATATGTCAATACTGAACAATGATGGGGTTTACTGGGGGAAGTTAGTTAACATGCTTAATATATATTGAACAATTTAAATCCCATTACCTCCCTTGCCCGTTTCCCCCTTCCCTTTCATCCCCTCCCCCATCTTGGAAAGTCTACCTCCTGGTTTCCTCTCCTTGCTTTAATTCTTTATTAATTGATGTATTTTTTAGGTTTCATATACAAGAGAAGTCATGTGATATTTAATTTTCTGATTCTGGCTAATTTCACTGAACGTAGTGGTTTCTAGTTCCATCCATTTTTCCTGCAAATGATATGATTTCAGTATTTTTCATGGCTAAGTTATATTCTGTTGCATATATATGCCACATTTTCTTTATCCACTCATTTGTGGGCAGGCATCTAGGCTGTTTCCACACGTTAGCTATTGTGAATTGTGCTGTTATAAGCATGGGCATGCGTGTGTCACTAGTATATGGTCTTAAGTCTTTCAAGAGTATGTCCAAGAATGGAATGACTGGGTCAAATGGTATCTCACTGGTTTGCCTTCTAAGGAACCTACATACTGATTTCCGTCGTGGTGTACTAATTCCGACAGTGTAATCCTTGATGATAATTATTCTGACTCTTGAGTAAGAATGGAATCTCGAGGTAGTTTTAATTTGCATTTCTGTGATGGCTAGAGATGTTGGACATGTGTTTGTGTACTCTTTCACCACTTGAACTTCTTTTGAGAAGTATCTATTCAGTTCCTTAGCCTTTTTTATTGGATTCATTGTTTTGTGGGGATTAACATAAGTTCTTTGTGTAGTCTAGATATTAACCTTCTGTCAAAAAGAGTAGCTGGCAAATTTTTTTTCCCATTCAGTGGGTTGTCTCTCAACTCACTTGTTTTCTTTGCTGTACAGAAATTTTTAATTTGATGTAATTCCGTTTGTTGATTCTTGAATTTATTTCCTGTACTTTTTTTTTTCTTTGGTACGAGGGATTGAATTCAGGTCCTTATGCTTGTGAGGCAGCTGGCGGAAGCACTGAGCTAAATCCCCAGCCCTTATTTCCTATACCTTTGAAGTCCTGTTCAGAAAGTATTTTCTTGCGCTTATGACTTCAGTGACTTCAACTGCTCCACCTGTGCTATCTTCCAGCAGTTTCAGTGCTTCTGGTTTTATATCTAGGACTTTGATCTGTTTTGATTTGATTTTCATACAGGATGAGATATGGATCTAGTTTCAGTTCTCTGCATGTGGCTCTCCCGTTTTCACGGCACTGTTTGTAAAAGAGCTTGTCTTTTTTTCCAGCATATATTTTTTTGGCCTTTTTGTCAAAAATCAGATGGCTCTTAACACTTGGGTTTGTTTCTATGTCTTCCATTCCGTTGGTCTACATTTCCGTTTTTGTCAGTACCGTGTTGTTTTTATTATTATGGCTTTATTTATTTATTTATTCATTGGTACCAGGGATCGAACTCAGGTCTTTGCACTTGTAAGGCAGGTGGCGGCGGAACCACTGAGCTAAATCCTCGGCTATTATGGCTTTATAGTACAGCTCGAAGCCTCAGGATTTGTCTGTTGTGCTCAGGGTTGCCTCAGCTATTCTGGTTTTTTTCTGATTCAGATGAGATTCAGTGTTGAATTTTCTAGTTCTTTAACGAATCTTGTTGCATGGAGGATTACATAGAATCTACAGATTGCTTTTGGTAATAGGAGCATTTTCACAATAGTAATTCTGCCAATCAAGAACAAGGGATATCTTCCCGTTTTCCAAAATCCCCTTCCGTTTGTTACTTCAGAGTTTTGTAATTTTCTTTTGAAAAATCTTCACCTCCCTTAGTTAAGTTTCTTCCTAGGTATTTAATTTTTTAAGCTATTCTGAATGGAACTGTTTTCTTGACTTCATTCTTGGTGAGTTCATTATTGATGTACCAGAATACAATTGATTTTTATGTATTGACTTTATTTCCTATAGCCTGCAATGTTGATAAATACGGATTAAAACATTTTTTCCTATAATTATTAAGAGATCAAATGTGTGATAGTTTCATCCAAACTTCTCACTCTTTGGTTACTTCTCAAAGTTATTTTGATTGAGAACAGTCACATGTACAATTTATAATTATCTCCTCTCAAAACATTTGCTGTAAGTGCACATCTCTTTTGCACAATGAGCAGGGAGATTCCCCTCTTTTGTCCCATTACCTCCCCTCCACGGTCCGAAGGGAAGTTCCTCTTTCTATTTCCAGCTTGTTGCTCCTGACCCAACAGGCATCAGTAAATAGCAATTTTCATAATTATGTTCTTTCTTTTTTTCCTTTGGTTTGGTTTGTTTTTGATTTTTTTATCTTATATATCTGAAACTATATATTTTTTCTTTTATTGAGTTTATTAGTACATTTTAGGTATACAGTACAGTTACATTCATTATTAGGATCTTGTACCTTTACATCACAGCTAGTCTTGGTTCTCATTTTTTCCCCTTATCCCTGCCCTCCCTTCACCCCCTCCTTCCCTCCCCATTTACAAACACTTTATTTCCATTTTTTCATTTTCTCATATTTTTTCCCTTATTACCTTTCCCCTACCCTTCCCATTTTCCCTACACCTTTAGCCCTTTTCTTCCCATTTCACAATGTCAGTTATCTCATTAGGATCTTATGTACCATTACAGTTTATTCACACCAGAGAAACTATTTGGTATTTACACATGTGTGACTTACATATTTCACTTAGTAGTATATCCTCAATATGTATCCATTTTCCTATGAATGAGACAAAGAAGTAAAAGCAGCAAGTAAATATATGAAAAAATGTTCCACATCACTGGTCATTCGAGAGAAGCAGATGAAAACAACACTGAGATTCCACCTCACCCCACAAAGAATGGCTGCTATCAAGAAATCAACCAATAACAAATGTTGGCAGGTTGTGGGGAAAAAGGAACCCTTCTCCATTGTTGGTGGGAGTGCAGACTGGTGCAACCACTGTGGAAATCAATATGGGGATACCTCAAAGAGCTGGGACTAGAGGTTCCATTTGACCCAGCCATCCCTCTGCTGGATATCTTTCCAAAAGAACTAAAAGAATCATATCACAGTGATGTATGTGCACCCATGTTTATAGCAGCACAGTTTGTAATAGCTAAAACTTGGAAACAGCCCATTTGCCCATCAGTTGGAGACTGGATAAAGAAGATGTGGTTTTTCTATAAAATGGAATACTACTCAGACATAAAGAATGAGAAATTAGACTCATTCGTAGGAAAATGGATACATATTGTGGGTTTGATTTTTTAAGTCAGGGTTTCACCATGTAGCCCAGGCTGGCCTCAAACTCATGATCCTCCTGCTTCAGCTTCCCAAGTGCTAGGATTACAGGCATGCACCACAATTCTGTTCTTAATGGAACCTGAGATCTTGGACAGTAATGGAGATATACATAAAATGTACTGTGAGGCTCCCAAACAGCAATGTTAACAAAAACATCAACGGATGATCATAACATAATTCTATTATTTTATGTGTTTCTGGGTGAAGGGCAAGTACCTAGGAAGGTGATTAATTAGTTCAGGATCAGCATGGTCTTTGAAGGGCACCATCTGAAGCCAGAGGGAAAAACACGGCCTAAATTTCAGTCTATTTCTGACCCTTTTACTTAACTGATGTGCAATCCCGCGCTCTTTGTTATTTGTTATTTGATTTCTCCAAGTCTCAGTTCCTTCTTCTGAGAAATAAGTGTGGCCACACTGAGGGATTGGAATAAGAAGTAGCTTACTAATGTGACTTGTTCATGGGAGAAAGAAATCCCAAGCTACACCGCTGTGCCAGAGGCAGTTCAGAATGATTGTAGAGGAGTAGAAGTGGCCCAGAGAGGTGACTGCAGGTGACTCAGTGAGGAAGCTGGTGAACAAGATGAATCACTGCATACAACATGACCAAAAACTCAACAGCCATGAAAACCAGGGTGAGCAGATCTTAACCACCTATCTGGCCGCGGCCACATCTGCAAGTCCACGCACTAATGCAGGGTCTGAGTCTGTAAGATGTGCTGTCCTTCCCTGAAGGACACCGGTTCTCCGGATTCTGAGGACCTAGCTTCAGCTCCACAGAACTCTGGGACCAGAGGTGACCTAGCAGACCGCTCTTCCCCCGCCTAAGTTCCAGTCCTCCACACCCACCCAACATATGTAAACTCATCATGTCGTGCTGCGGCGTTCTGAGAACTTCTGGAGCAGGAACCGGCTGGTGATACAGAGGTTGTGCTGCTCTCGATTCCTTTTTTGGCTGCAGGAGAAACTGGTAAACAGGGAGTGGGGCCAGGGAGAACGTGGATGTTCCCCATTCCGCATCTGGTTTTGGGGTTGACTTTTACACACCCTTCTCCTTCCATGCTTTGTCAGCAAACAAGATGCAGAGAAATAGCCAAAGGCCGCTTTCCCAGGGTCTCTCCCAGCCCACTGTGTTGTAGTGGGAAGAGCTGTGCACTCGAATGCCCAAGTCCTGGGCCTCCGCTGTGCTTCTGTCCTGTGTTGGTTGAATGACGTGGCCAAGCCTACCCCTGACGCTCAGCCCTCAGCGTCCCCATCCAATAATGTCTGCTCTAACATTCCCTAAGGGTGCTACACTGCAAATTGGAAATCCTTTAAGCTATGGTCCATCTTCGGATGATTTTCAAGTCCTTCCAAAAGCTTCATTCCTTGCTGCTTCCTCATATTCACTACCTCATCTCTTCCAAGAACTTTTTCTTTCTTGTTCCTTCTGACTCACTTTCCACCGATAGTTTACTTGCCCTGATCTCTAGTAATGAAAATTACAAACTAGAGATGAGTCATTAACAAGCATTCAAGATGGCAGAATTTGAAATTTGTCCAACAAAGAAGAAAAATTGGAAGTTCAGTAGAAGCATTTTTATACAATCCCAAAGTAATGAATCTTTTAAAAATTATTTACAGGAAATCCCCTTCGATTTTAGGTCAGTTTTTTAGATCTTGCTCAGGGTGCTGAAGACACAGCCCAGACTAAGATGACATTAGCCTCAGGTTTCCACAATGTGCTCAGAACCCAAAAGTCACAGTCAAAACAAAGTGCCAAGCTGGGTGTGTCGGCATACACCTATAATCTCAGCGCTGTGGGAAGCTGAGGCAGGAAGATCACAAGTTTGTTGCAACTCAGCAGTAGGAAGACCCTGTCCTCAAAATAAAAAAAAAAAAATTTTAAAAGCTAGGGCCATAGCTCAACTATGGTCTGGGTTCAATTCCCACTATAGTGCTTAAAAAAAAAAACAAAACAAAAAACGTGTTTTGGAGATTCTGCAACTCTGCTGAAGAAAGAATTTATTTTGGCTGGAAGAATCAGGGAAATTTTTTCAGAGTAGGTAACACTTGCATTGGATCTTTCCCTTTGTTAAAAATAAAAGAGGGATAAGGTATAGAAGTAGGATGATAGAGAGCAATAAGACAAAGGAGCAAAGATGCGCGTTAAGGGCTAAAACACTCGAGATTGTTTCATTCAATGTCACTGATGTGTCTATGAAAAAAGGAGGATTTCTTGTGTGGGCTGACCTGGCCCACACGTGCAGTCACACTCCACAACGGCCTGCGCGACGGCCAGAGTTGCAGCCCCTGCCAAGGGAAGAGGCTCCTACTGTTCCTCCCTGGCTTTGTGCCCCCCCAGCCCTTCCACAAGGATCTCAGAATGCTTCTCTGGAGCCACATATTACTCAGTGGTTACCCTCACCTACTTCTGTACCTCTCAGGCTGCATCCAGTGAAAACAATGCTCTGGGAGACCGGGGATTTAGCTCAGTGGTTCCACCGCCTGCCTTGTAAGTGCAAGGACCCAAGTTCGATCCCCCCGTACCAAAAATAAATAAATAAAATAAACATTGCTCTGGAGCTGATGACTGCAGGGCTGGCCTGTTAATGTTCATGAAAAACAGCAGTGTCCACTAGGTGCCAGCACGAGCTTACTTGTGGTCTGCCCAGATAAAATGGTCCTGCCCAAAGAGCCTACTTTATTGTTTGTTTGTTTTATGAGACAGGGTCTTGCTATGTACTACAGACTGGTGTTGAGCTCACACAACCCTCCTGCCTCAGCCTCCCAAGTGCTGGGTTTATAGGCCTGTGCCATCACCCACAGATTCCAAATAGTCTATTTTTGACAGGGTGACTAGCCCGTCAAAGTAAGGAAATGCTTGCACATTGTGCACTGCCGTAGGCATTCTTTTTGTTTGTTTGTTGTTGTTTGTTTGTTTGAGACAGGGTCTCACTGTGTAGTTGAGACTGACCTGGAACTCATTATGTAGCCCAGGCTGGTCTCAAACTCACAGCGATCCTCCTGCCTCAGCCTCCCAAGTGCTGGGATTACAGGCGTGCACCTGCCGTAGGCTTTTGAACATATCTCCTTGCAGGCCTGGGAGAGAATTATAAGCTGGATATTAGAGCAATGAAGTAGACTGGTAATTTGTTAAACAATTGTATCCAAAGAATGTGACATGGAGCAGTGACAAACAGTTTCACTCCCTGCCTCACCATGTAGTACCCTGAACTGCCCTGCCACCCTGCAGAGTCCCCCCCAGCACTGGTTGCAGCTGTTCAGCCTTGGACTTCCCCGCCTCCTGGGTTGCTGGATTACAGGTATGTACCACTGCTTCCATTCTTTTATCTGTTTTATTCAACCTTTAAAAAAAAAAAAACGTTTGGATTAGGACATAAAAATATGCTTACCTAACTTGCATGTGCTGTAATTCAGAGTCTGCTCTGGGATCCACTACTGTCTTATTAAATTAACAAAAATATAATTGAAAAGTTAACAAAAACATAATTAAAAAGAGATATACAAGGTTCTGCATGTTGGTCCTCAAAATGAACTCCCAATAAGTTGGAAGCAAAGAGGTGTATCTTAGATGAAAGCATCCACCCTCTCACTTATTACAGACAATAAACTCAGGCTGGTCAATATTACCCGACTTCCAAGCCAGGTGTGGTGGCGCACACCTGAAATCCCAGCCCTCAGTAGCCTGAGGCAGAAGGATCACTGTGAGTTTGAGACCAGCCTGAACTACATAGCAAGACCCTGTCTCAATTAATCAATAATGTGACTTCTAGGAAAGCAGCAATCAACTTAGACACGTGACCTCCACATAAAAGATCTGAGTTCTCATTCTACACCGTAACTAACAAAGTATTCACTTCTCTGAATCTCAGTGTCCTTTTCTCTAAAGTATCAAGTTGGACTATATCTCTAGGTCCTTTCCAGCAGGAAATCCTAGGACTTACTTCTTTATTGTCTATGCCAGTGGTGTCAACATCTGCTCATGACTTTCTCAGGTGTCTTTCTGAGCCGCAGAGCGTGGTGGAGCCTGAGACTTCCTTGCAGCTGGGTGCTGGGTGTCACTTACATCTGCCCGGCTCAGAAGCCTCGGCCCACCAAACAGCGGGCGAGGCTGTACTTCTACAGCTTGAGTTACTTTGAGAAGCCTGGCCAAGGTAACTTTTGGTTTTTCCCTGGGGCTAACTGGCCTTAGCTTTACAGTTCTAGAAGCAGAGCAGTAAGTGTCCATTTGTTGGACAACAGCAGAGAAAGCATGGTCCTGGTGCCCCAATAGCATTGTGCTTATCAAGGAAGTTTCCCAGTCACGACAGCGGCTGTGTGACCAGACTAGTTCTGTTCATGGTAGAGGTGGCACCTCGCTTGGTGGGCTAACATCAGGCGACTTTGCTGACAATTCAGACTGGAGTCGGTTTCTTCATGCTTTGCATCCCCCTGTAAACTATCAAATACGCTGTAACAAAGCCTTTTCTCCTTAACACAGCAAGAGTGGATTTTGTTCTCTGATTCTTGATCGATATAATCTTAAACTTAGGAAGATCTTTCTTATAAAAAGGCTCCAAAGAGTGCCCACCAAATAATTAAACAGGGTTACATCTATTCCCACTGATGGAGTAGGTGGAAGGATAGGAACTGAAGATAGAATTGAACATTTTCCCACATAGTATGACTTTTTTCAAATAAACACTCTATTTCTTAATAATGCTGTATTAAAGAGCAAATAAAGGGGGTTACTGATATGTTGAAATCCTGATTCGTGGCCCCAAAACCAGCAACATTGGCATGAATGGACACTTGTTAGAAATGCAGAATCTCAGGCCCCAACCCAGACCCACCGAATCACAGTCACTGTGTTCAAAAGAGTCCTGGGGATAGGTGTGTGGTTAAAGTTAACAAACATCAGGGCTGGGATTTAGCTCAGTGGTTCCACTGCTGCCCTCATAAGCACAAGGACCTGGGTTCAATCCCTAGTACCAAAAACAAAAACAAAAAAAGAACAAACAAACAAAAAAACAAACATCCCTGATTTTTCTGCTTCTATTAGTAATGGCGACGAATCCTTTTATGACTTTGGGCGCCAGGCATAATTTCAACTTATAAATTAGAACTCCGGCCCTAAATGTAAATTAGACCTTCTGTCTTTATTCCAGGTTAAGTTTCTGTCCTGGTATCCAGGTGAGCTCCTGACTTAAAGGAGGAGCTTGACTGAGACTCTTTTGTCTCTTTCTCACTCTCCCTCTCTCCTCCATGTCTTCCTCCTTTCTTTTCATTAGCATCTTTTTTCTTTTCAGCCTCACCTAAGCCAAGGTAGAAGCGGAGAGAGAGGAGGGGAACAGAAAGTTCTTATTTGGCTGGCAGCTCTCTGAGCTTGGCAGGTGGCTCATACAAACTTTTGCCCACATGTACTTCTGTGGTCTTTTTAGAGATGTTTAATTTTTCCCCTGGGAACTACTTTCCTATCATGCTGCGATCCACGCAGATGTATCTGTTTTCCACGTGCACGTTTGCATCTTTCCTCAGCCCCTAGGAATCCAGACACTAACCTAGCTTTTTGGTGCCTTTGTCTACCCCTCCTGGTGGCCATGTTCTATGGAAAGTAGAACAAGCCCATGCTCGCCCTCTGTCTTTCGTGGACTTTCGTATATACACAAGTGCTTTAAGGACATCATGGACTGCAAGCTGACCCCAGAGTAGGCACTTCCAGCCCACAACCAGAGCTCACTTTCCCAGAGTTTTCTCAGATCCATGGCGGGCCCAGGTCCCTGTACCATCTCCTCACTGCAGGGGGCACATTTCAGATCTCTCTGGGAAACTCCTTGGGCACTTCCCTCATTGGGCTTGAGAAGGAGATAGTAAGAGCCTCTCACTGTCCCACTGTGAGGGGGGGATGTTGCCAAAGAAATCTCGCAGTAGATCCTGTCTCCTTTCCATATCTTGACCCTGTATTACCTCCTTAATGTGACCTCAGAGTCCCAACAGTCAAGGAACAGATTCACAACCATTTCCTTTATGAATTCTGCATATGCTGTTTTGGCCTTAGAATTTCGCATCTATTATATCTTGAAACAGTCACTTTTGACATCCTGTCACAAGTGTAACTGCTTAATTGTAAAAACTTAAAATAAAATCTTGCCTTCCTTCTTCTGCTTCCCAGACACACCCATCCGAGGAATTGCAGTCCACTGTGGGCTTCATATTTTAAACCAGATACAGAGGATGTGTTGGAAAAGCGAGGATAGGAAAGGATTCTATGTTAGAAATAGTTGAAAACTCTGGGGTGGAAAAACAGTGTGCCTTTAAGAAAACGTAGGCATGAGCTAAGCAGTGTCTTTAAATATCTGAAGGATTGCAAGCAGGACCAGGCATTAGATTGTTCTGTGTAACCCTAGGAAGTACAATGAGTAGAAGCGAAAACAAAATCACTTTGTTCGTGATAACAAGGAAAAATCTTTTTTAAAGTACTGACAATCATGTCCAGGGGCATTCTACCTTTCCAGTCCTTTTAAAATTTTTGTTTATTTGCTTTTGAGACAAGGTCTCCCTAAATTGTCCAGGTTAGCCTCAAATTTGCAATCCTCCTGTCTCAGCCTCCCATGTAGCTGGGATTACAGGTGTGTGCCATCATCCTGCCACAATAAGAATGAACTTTCTGTCACCAGGGAGCCAGCCAGAGGCTGAATCTGGGCCCCAACTATCTGGATTCATTTGCCTGCTCACCGTGAAGTATTTAAGGAAGCTCATATTCACAATTTGGCCAAACTGAATGAGCAGCTAGTCTGCCTTTCTCTACCCTGCAGAAGTACTGTAACTTACAGGAGGGGCAGAACAAAGGCCAGGAGACGTACGTGCATTAGATTCAGCCAGGCTTTGGCCCCCCCAGAGGCCCAGAAAATGGTGAAAGTCTGTTCTGCAGAAACTTCCACAGCCTGGAGCTGGAGGTGACAGTGGCTGCACTCAGCATGACAAAGTGAACAAATAGAGCTAGCTTTGTTCTTAAAATCCGAATTTTTGTTTATTTATTTATTTATTTTGTACCAGGGATCAGACTCAGGGCCTTGTGCTTATGAGGCAGGCAGTGGCACCACTGAGCTAAATCTCTGGTCCTAAATTCTGAATTTTTAAAGTATTCTAAGGCAGGGGGAGTGAGGTGGATATGTAAAGAATTAAGACATGTCTTGTACATGTACCATTCCCCAGGGCAGCTGTAATCAACTGTGTATCGCAAACACGTACTAGTAAAAATAAATAAGTGAAGCTCAGTTCCAACTTCACAGTTTCATTTCTAGTTCCCAAAGCTGCCCAAAGATGGGGAAGGCTGTTTTTGGAGGCCACAAGGGCCACGTTCTTCTCAAGTGTGCCTGTGTGGCTATCTGGCAAAAAACGCTTAGAAGTGACTCAAGAAGTGATTTCTTGGTTGAACTAAACAGTCTTTAAGTTCCCTTCAGAATTCTAGTGCGCTCTTAGTCTCTGGCTGTAAGTAAGACATGCATAGTCTCTGGCATGTATGTAAGACCATGCATATCTTTTTTTTCTAGACTTTTAAAATTTTCTTTTCTAGACCTCGGGGTGCATTTTGTATTTTATTAATTCCAAAACTTTTTTTCCAACTATTTGTGAATATCTCTGAAATCACAATACCTCTTATAGTTGCTGGGTTTTGTTGTGGTGGTTTTCTGGTACAATAGGATTCATTTGTCACTTGGTTACTTCTTTTAACTTATTAATGACAGTGCATGACTATTATAGGGAATTACAGTAATATAGAGAAGCAAATTAAGCATTTCCCAGAAATCCACCAATATGTACTATTAATACTGTAAAATGCATCCTCCTTTTGTTGTTCTGTTGTGTTTGTTTTTTTGAGACAGGGTCTTTCTATGTAGTCCAGTCTATCTTTGAACTCACTGTGTAGCCTAAGCTGGCCTCAGACTCCTGCTTCATCCCCTCAACTGCTAGGATCACAGATGTACCACCACGCCCAGTTCTTGTGTTTACACACACAAACACACACACTCATGCACATGTGCAGACGCACACTTTGGCCAAACTGGAGTACACATTATAAATACAGCTATGGTTTTTTTGGTTTTGTTTTGGGGTGTTTTTTTTTTTTGTTTTTTTTTTTTTTGTAGTTTTTGAGACAGGGCCTCACTATGTAGTTGACACTGAACTGGAACTCACTGTGTAGCTCAGGCTGGTCTCAAACTCAAGCAATCCTCCTGCCTCAGCCTCCCAAGTGCTGGGATTACAGGAGTGCACCACCTCATCCAGCTATAACTTTTGCTTTTATGGCTTCTTTTATGACATACTCTTCAAGGAATAATAGGTGAAACAGATGTGAAAAAACATGGAGAGTGGATAAATAAATCAAAGTTGGAAACTGTGAATCAGAAAAGTCAGATTCTGAATATGAAAATGTTTTAGGAAGTCAGAGGTGTTGGCACATGCCTGTAATCGCTGCATTCTGGAAGGCTGAGGCAGGAGGATCACAAATTCAACCTCAGCCAGAGCAGTTTGGTGATACCCTGCCAAAAAAAAAAAAAAGTTTTATGAATACTTTACCCAATTTATTTCATTTAAGCTCCCTGTTGATACATAATTAAGAATGACAGGGCCAGGGATTTAGCTCAGTGGTACCACTGGCTGTCTCTCAAGCACGAAGTCCGCAGTTCGATCCCCAGTACCAAAAAAAAAAATAATAATAATAATGTATAATATTTAAGTCTTTTGAGAAAAAATCTAGAAGAGAAATGGCTGGGTCAAATGGTTGCTTTTTGAGGAATCTCCAGTCTGATTTCCATAGTGGTTACATATTTGGTTTTAAAGATGAGGACACAAGTTCTACCACAATGTATCATGTCCAAGGCTACACAGCTAGAAAAAGTAATATTTGAACCTAAATCTGTTGCCTTCTGAGCTAGAATTCTTAACCTGTGTACTCTGCCACTTCTAAATTGAAAGCTAAGGAGCATGGCTTTTATGGTTTAACATTATATTTAGGAATATAGTTACTGTTAAGATGCTACCTTCCTTAGTGTAGATCTTCCTGGAAGAATATTAACAGATATCATTCAGAATAATCTTGGTCCTATATGAAATTCGGGCTAGGTGGCTCAAAAACAATGGAGCCAACATTGTTGAAAATGAAGTCAGTTTTCCTCTCCCACACAAGAACATTTGGTCATGAATAATTTTGGCCATGAGTAGCTTACCAAAAAGTTCTTGCTCTTTCCCACCCTCCCCATATCCCTAGTTATAAATGGGTATAGGAGGCAAGGTAGGAAGGGTACACTGTGACCACTAACATGGTGTGATGCAGGAGAAACTAACATACTAGCTCTCTTCTGCATTGTTAGTTACTTTTTTCTTTCTGAAAAAATGATGAACTGATTTTTTTTCACTTGACCTGAGATACTCTGACTACTAAGTCTCTTGGCACTCTTTCTAGTCACTACCTGTCTAACTCAGGGATAGCAGGATCCTCAAGGGGACAAAATAAGAAAGGGGAAAGAGCCTGCACTCTGGCTTAGAGTGCAGTTATCCAAGTGAAGGCTGCCAGCAGGAGAGTTCTGACAAGGGAAATAAGCCTGCATTAGAAAGCTGGAAATCAGAGCCACAAAGGCCTTTCCAAACTAGGTATCTACTACAGGTACCTGGACCTCTCAGTAGTAAACAAGTTAAGATCCTCATTAAGATCAGTTTGATTCTTTCTAATTTGACATTGGCAACTCCGGCAGTAAGACATAAGGACACCCTCATGTCAGGAGTGCTTCCAAAATGTCCTACAGGCTAGAGTAGCTCTTAAAGATTCTCAAGTACTGGTCCCTTCCTACTTCTCCATATGCACCTCTGCCTCCTCCCCTCAAAAATATAATCCCCAGCACCACATAAACATGCTGAAGTCTCCACCCACTCCCAGACATTTGCAGCCCCGCATACTACAGCCTCGCGTCTCCATGCCTTGGCATCCTCAGCCTGCTGCCCTACGCCTCAATCTTTCTCACATCTCTTCTTGGTAAATTCTTGTTCTCCACTGGAGATTTTGCTTCCTTTTCTGAATTCCTGTAATGTTGCACAAAGCATTTATCACGTTGCAGTGTGATTTACAGGTGCACCCTGTGTAATTACAGTGACTTTGTAATAAAATGGTGCAGACTAATACTAAGAATGTGGTGAGGACTGTTGCTGTTATGCTGGTTAAATCACTCGAAAGCCAGGCACATGCTGTAATCCCACCGCTATGAGAGGCTGAGGCAGGAGGATCACAATTTCAAGCCCAGTCTGGGTGATTTAGGAATGAAAAGGGCTGGGGATATAGCTCAGTGTGAAAGCCCTGGCTGGGTCCAATACCTAAAACAGAAAGGATGAACGGAATGAGAAAGGAGGTGAAACGGGGTGTTTCGATTCTACCAGAAGTAAAGGAGAGGAGGGTGTAGTTATTAGTTCTGAGCCTTAACAGTGAAACTTAACTAAAGAAGGGTATCAACCTAATGAGAATGGGACCTGAGATCAAATCATACCAGCCCTACAGGGTCCCCAGGACTCCAGTGGGCAGATGGATTTTCAGGGAACGAGCTTCAACTTAGCATTGAGATGGCCTCTTACTTTTCTTCCTTCATTCCCCAGTAACATCTCCTGGCAGGATGACATATGGATCTGTACATGTGTACCTCCAGGTGTGAGGTAGGGTTTGAATGGTTTTTAGAAAGGAAAAGTTACTAAAAATAATTCAGCAATGTTAAGGGTTTGTCTTAAATTTTGCTCAAAAAGATTTCTGAATGCAAATGGAAGGTTCTTTCATTTTTCAGTAAGCTTAGCATGGGCTGCTCCCAGCTCCTACCTTTCTGGCTGTGCAGGGCAGGGCGTGCAACTGAGAGAGCCTAATTGAATTCTGAGCTTCAGCCCAGGAATGCCGGGCCCACACAAATACCTTTCCCTCTAACACTAAATAGAACCCAGGACTTTGAAGATGTGAACTCATCAGTAATAGGGCAGTCTTTTTAATATTAACAAGAGAGTGAATTCATTATGAGTAATTAGAACATGACCCTAAAATTATCTAAAGTGTTCATTGACCTCAGTGAATTTAAATACCAAACAATTATTTAGGCTGAAATATGTTCTTGCCAGGCTTATATTAGGATGAGTAGGGATGACTGAATTAATGTCCAAACTGTAACCCTCAGAATTGTAAATAGCAGATTTCTCTTTGCCTACTGAATTCTGGGAGAAGAAACATCAAGGAGAATGCTTGTGGTTACAAACCGCTGTGTGAGGTCGAAATCGTCAGCCACCACACTTTGTGGGTGCTTCTTCTACAATCACAGCAAAACAAAGCACAGAGATGGCTCTAAAGGGTCTGCGCGTGAGGGAAAGCGGGGCAGACCCGGGAGGAACGGTCATGGAGAGAAGAGAAACGGAGGCTGCCTCTCAGGTCTCCACCCGAGTGGTCTCTGGGGTCCCCTGGCTCACAGCAAAGTGGGAACTGGGGGTCTCAGAGGTCCCTCTGAGCTCCGCTAGGGCCTGTGGCTCCTTTAGTTCCAAGACCACCCGGCTCAGAAGGCCTTTGAGCAGCTGCATTTCTCGGAGGAGGAGGTCCACGTCGGGTTTCAGTGCTCCGGCCCACTGTCCCACGGGCGAGGACTGAGCGCAGGCGGGTGGCTCAGCAGTGGGGGCGCTGCCGCCGGCTGGGAACTGCAGCCCCGCCGAGGTGGCATTTGGGACGGAGGTGTCCGACGAAATCGACCTGGACACTGGAGGCTTTCTGAAGGAAAGCGGCTTGTTACCAGGCGCCAAAGCTGCAGCCTGGGAGTCCGGGGCGGAGGTGGACGCCAGGTCCAGGGAAGAGCCTGCGAACAGACACCCAGATCTTTGCACCTTGGACCCGCGCTTGGGGGAGGGGAAAGAGCAGGAGGAAGAGGCCTGGGATGTGGAACCGGGAAAGGGAGGGGCGGGACAGCGGTCCAGATCGGAGGACGCCAG